>NW_016828394.1:178725-207631 GCF_001698545.2 Rhinopithecus bieti | reverse complement strand
ACCCCACCACCCCCCACGGGTCAAATGGAGGATGGACTCCAATGGAAAGTGAATCCCCAACAGAGGACACTTCCCTGTGGACTATCTCTGGAATAAAACCACTCCAGATGAAAGGATGGCCTATGTATGAATTGAAACCAATTATGATTATAATCATTATCTGTGTAACATTTGGGTAGGAGACAGCTCCTGACAGCTTTTTGTGAGAAGTTATGTCTGTCTGACTGAGCAGACTTTAATTGAAAATGTCAACCACCTTGAAGATCATTAGGGCAAAGCTCTTAGCCTCAAGAAAAGACACAACTGAAAACAATCATCTGTTGCTGACTACCACCGGCTGTATTGGGGTGGACAGAAAATAAAAAAGATGAACATATGGCACCTGGGGCTTTTCTGTAAGCCATTCAAGCACCTCAGGTTTGCTGTAAGTGAAAGAGACACTCATTCCAGACACACACATTTGAGGAAGAATGATGATGTGAGGGGTTAGACCCAAACAATGCAGACCGGAGAGGCTGAATCAGGAACATGTACAAATACAGCAAACCTCTCAAGCAGAAATTCTTGTAGCAAGAACTCAGCTTTTCAGAGGCAAAGGAACCAATACAACAGAACCATCTATAGTCAGAGCCTAATAACACTGCAAGTTTCGAAGGAAGACATTCATTCATCCTGTCTCTGTCCTCCTCCTACACACACTCTATGGGGCACAGGCACACACACTCGTGCACACATTTATCATCAGGATTTCCACTGAATTATCCAAACTTAACTACTTCTTCCAAGGATCCAAAGATCCTTGATCCTAGATTTTAAGATCTAGATGCTAGAACCCAAGATCTTAACCATTTTATTATGCTATTTGGTTGCTATATTTCTTGGAGCAAAGCTTTGGTATAGTAGGGTGTGATAACACCTGCAAACTGCTTCCCCTGTGTGCAAGATGCTTTCTCAGTCCACACCCCTGCTGAAACCAAAGGGCAGGATCTGCCCAAGGATTAGGCGTCCCACATCAGAGGGTGATGAGTCCAAGGAGTAGTAATAACTGCAACAACCTCTACTACTGTGTCCAGAACTGTCGTATCCTAGGCCACTTAAATAGATCCTCTTTTCTAATGCTCTGAAGGTGAAGTGATTCGTTGGATGGGAAGGATCAGGAAACAAAAGCCTTGTTATAGTTGTGAATAGTTTCCCAGCTGATATGTCTTTAGTATTTTCTGAGGAAACAAAAGCATATGACTATTAGAGAAAGACGCATTTTATAAATATGCAATATTCTTTTGACTACAAACACTGAAAATGAGAAAGAAAGGAGTGGGTAAAAATTCAGATATTAACACATATATCATTTAGGAGATTTCTCTGAGAAACTGTGCTTTATAAAATAAAATATATATACAGTACTTATTTAAATAATTTTATCTCATTGTGAAGCAGTGTCCTAAGGTATCATCACATTTAGTATTGTGTCCCTGTATATATGAAACCCCTACTGGTAATACACAAAGAACATCAAATATAATATCATTAACTAATTGTCAACGGCCCTAGCTCTGAAATCAGACCACCTGCATTCAATCCTAGTTCTATCACTGACTCATCATGTAATCCTGGGCAAGTTACTTCAGCTATTTTAGTTTTAGAAACTTTATTTATAAATTGGGGATAATAATAGTAGCTGGAACCCCACAGGAAAAAAACATTTAGCACCGTGTTTGACATGTGGTAAACCCTCAACAAATGAGAGTTCTTATTAATATTGTATGTTTCTTTGCTTCACTGGACGTTAGAATTGGATAAGTGGGACTGGATTACTAGTTATCATGAATTCCAAATAGAGACTTTAATTTCATGTACAAGGAAGTAGGGATCCAGAGAAGGTTTCTGAAGGAGCAATGGTCTAATAAAGCAGTCTTGGAGAAAGTTCCAGCCGGTGGGGTTTAACACACTGTAAGGAGAAATGCTGGAGTAGAGTGGCCATCTAGAAAGGCTCTACGATGACTCAGGGCCAGTGCCATACATCTCCAGAGGAGAACAGTAGAAATGGCAAAAGCAAGGCAAGTGTTGTTGCAAGAATGTGGTCAAAGGAGGAGTGGGGGAAGAAGGGTGGGGAGAGGAGAGAAAGAGAAAAGACAGTAGAAGAGGGAGGGGAAGGAGGGAAGGAGGAAGTAAGGGAGGGAGAAAGTAAGGGAGGGAGGAAGAGAGGGAGGGAGGGAGGAAGAGAGGGAGGGAGGAAGAGAGGGAGGGAGGGAGGAAGAAAGGAAGGGAGAGAGGGAAAGTGGAAGGGAGGAAAAGAAAGAGAAAAGACTGTTGCAGGTGACTGATTAGAAAGACTGATCATGAGTCAAAAATGAATCCAAGGCAGTCATCTGACAAATTGAATCTTCTGTCTTTCAGGAGGTCACATTAATGCAAAGAGTGGCCAGAATGACACATAGGCTAGTCATCATTCTAACTAGACAGTCTTTAGGGAATCTTTAGGGCTGACTTCCAGAGTCTAAAAGTGTACTGATATCCATTCATTCGCTTCGTTTAGCAAGTGTTTATTGGATACACACACGCGCACACATACACACATTCCGGAGGCACTGTGCTAGGTTCTGAGGACACAACAGAGAACAAAGCAGTGCTCTTTTGGAGCTTAAAATCTAGCAAGGTGAAAGGCTATGTAATAATCAATTACAGAAAGAAGTAATTAATTCCAGTTGTGATATATATTATATGTGGCATCCATAACCGGATCCATATCTCCCCAGAAAAGCTTCTAAACAGAACAGATCTCTCATGACATACGCATACAGGACCTCTGACATAACTTCCAGAATCAATCTGGGTTCTAGAATCAGGGAGGTAAACTGGGCGGATTTTACCTAAGAGCGTGGCAGTGCCTCTTCTAAGCAGAAGTCTGAATTCCTGGGAAAACTGTGAAACATCTCTGATATCTCAACTGAAATGGGAAACAGAATAGTGAGGAGGGCAGGGGGCGGCAGGGACCCCGGAATGGGAAAGAAGGCATTGAAATACTCTGTGCGGCACGACTGTTCCATGTTTGGGTCAATCAAGTGACTTATAATCATTTCTCTCATAATCTATAGAAAATAAGATTATTGCAAAAATCAGCAGTGGGAAATACCAGACCCTCTTGTGCAGGGAAAGCTTTATCATCACGCTCATTTCCACTGAGCCTGGATTGCGCCTTCTTAGACTCCCATCAAAGCATTCCAAGTAGCCACAAGCCATCGATTTGTGTAATCAGGAGAGACAAAACTTATTTGAAATTCATCAGTTATTAAGGTCCTTTCTTTTTCTATTATTATACTTTAAGTTCTGGGATACATGTGCAGAACATGCAGGTTTGTTACATAAGTATACATGTGCCATGGTGGTTTGCTGCACCCATCAACCCGTTATCTACATTAGGTTCTCCTAATGCTATCCCTCCCCTTGCTCTCCACCCCCCTACAGGCCCCAGCATGTGATGTTCCCCTCCCTGTGCCCATATATTCTCATTGTTCAACTCCCACGTATGAGTGAGAACATGTGGTGTTTGGTTTTCTGTTCCTGTGTTAGTTTGCTGAGAATGATGGTTTCCAGCTTTACTTTCCATGTCCTGCAAAGGACATGAACTCATTCTTTTCATGCCTGTATAGTATTCCATGGTGTATACATGCCACNCCCCTTGCTCTCCACCCCCCTACAGGCCCCAGCATGTGATGTTCCCCTCCCTGTGCCCATATATTCTCATTGTTCAACTCCCACGTATGAGTGAGAACATGTGGTGTTTGGTTTTCTGTTCCTGTGTTAGTTTGCTGAGAATGATGGTTTCCAGCTTTACTTTCCATGTCCTGCAAAGGACATGAACTCATTCTTTTTCATGCCTGTATAGTATTCCATGGTGTATACATGCCACATTTTCTTTATCCAGTCTATCATTGATCAGCATTTGTGTTGGTTCCAAGTCTTTGCTATTGTGAATAGTGCTGCAATAAAAACATACATGTGTATGCATCTTTATAGTAGAATGATTTATGATCCTTTGGGTACATCCCCAGTAATGGGATTGCTGGGTCAAATGATATTTCTGGTTCTAGATCCTTGAGGAATAGCCATGCTGTCTTCCACAAAGGTTGAACTAATTTATACTCCCACCAACAGTGTAAAAGTGTTCCTATTTCTCCACACCCTCTCCACCATCTGTTGTTTCCTGACTTTTGAATGATCACCATTCTAACTGGCGTGAGATGGGATCTCATTGTGGTTTTGATTTGCATTTCTCTAATGACCAGTGATGATCAGCTTTTATCCATATGTTTTTTGGCCACATAAATGTCTTCTTTAGAAAAATGTCTGTTCATTTCCTTCACTCACTTTTTGATGGGGTTGTTTTTTTCTCTCGTAAATTTGTTTAAGTTCCGTGTAGATTCTGGATATCAGCCCTTTGTCAGATGGAGAGATTGCAAAAATTTTCTCCCATTCTGTAGGTTGCCTGTTCACTCTGATAATAGTTTATTTTGCTGTGCAGAAGCTCTTTAGTTTAATTAGATCCCATTTGTCAATTTTGGCTTTTGTTGCAATGGCTTTTAATATTTTAGTCATGAAGTCTTTGCCCATGCCTATGTCCTAAATGGTATTGCCTAGGTTTTCTTCTAGGGTTTTTATGGTTTTAGGTTTTATGTTTAAATCTTTAATCCATCTTGAGTTAATTTTTGTATAAGGTGTAAGGAAGGGATCCAGTTTCAGTTTTCTGCATAGAGCTGGACAGTTTTCCCAACACCATTTATTAAATAGGGAATTCTTTCCCCATTACTTGTTTCTGTCAGATTTGTCAAAGATCAGATCGTTGTAGACGTGTGGTATTATTTCTGAGGCCTCTGCTCTGTTCCATTGGTCTATATATCTGTTTTGAAATTCCGGGTTGAAAATTCTTTAAGAATGTTGAATATTGGCCCCCACTCTCTTCTGGCTTGTAGGGTTTCTGCAGAGAGATCTGCTGTTAGTCTGATGGGCTTCCCTTTGTGGGTAACCCAACCTTTCTCTCTGGCTGTCCTTAGCATTTTTTCCTTCATTTCAACCTTGGTGAATCTGACAATTATGTGTCTTGGGGCTGCTCTTCTCAAGGAGTATCTTTGTGGTGTTCTCTGTATTTCCTGAATTTGAATGTTGGACTGTCTTGCTAGGTTGGGTAAGTTCTCCTGGATGATATTTCTGAAGTGTTTCCAACTTGGTTCCATCTCCCCATTCCCACTTTCAGGTACACCAATCAAATGTAGATTTTTTGGGTCTTTTCACATAGTCCCATATTTCTTGGAGAATTTGTTCATTCCTTTTCATTCTTTTTTTCTCTAATCTTGTCTTTCACGCCTTTACTTTCATTAAGTCCTGATCTTCGTTCTCCTGATATCCGTTGTCTTTGCCTTGATCCAATTGGGCTATTTGATACTTCTGTTGCCTTCAGCGAAGTTCTCATGCTGTTTTTCAGCCTCCATCAGGTCATTTATGTTCTTCTACCTAACTGGTTTATTGTAGTTGCAATTCCTCTAACCTTTTTATCAAGGTTCTTACGTTCCTTGCATTGGTGTTAGAACGCATGCTCCTTTACCTTGAAGGAGTTGTTATTACCCAACTTCTGAAGCCTACTTCTGTCAATTCTGTCAAACTCATTCTCCATCCAGTTTTGTTCCCTTGCTGGCGAGGAGTTGTGATCCTTTGGAGGAGAAGAGGCATTCTGGTTTTGGCATTTTCAGCCTTTTGCACTGGTTTTTCCTCATCTTCATGGATTTATATACCTTTGGTCTTTGCGTTGGTGACCTTCAGATGGAGTTTTTGTTTGGTTGTCCTTCTTTTTTATGTTGATACTATTGCTTTCTGTTTGTTAGTGTTCCTTCTAACAGTCAGGCCCCTCTTCTGCAGGTCTGCTGGAGTTTGCTGGGGGTCCACTGTAGACCCAGTTTGCCTGGGTATCACCAGCGGAGACTGCAGAACAGCCAAGACTGCTGCCTCCTCCTTCCACTGGAAGCTTCATCCCAGAGGGGCACCCACCATATGCCAATCGGAGCTCTCCTGTATGAGGTGTCTGTTGACCCTTGCTGGGAGGTGTCTCTCCATCAGGAGGCACGGGGATCAGGGACCCACCTGACGAGTCAGTCTGTCCCTTATCAGAGCTCAAGCACTGTGCTGGGAGATCTGCTGCTCTCTTCAGAGCCAGCAGGCAGGAGTGTTTAAGTCTGCTGAAGCTGCACCCACAGCTGCCCCTTCACCAAGGTGCTCTGTCCCAGGTAGATGGGACTTTTATCTATAAGCCCCTGACTGGGGCTGCTGCCTTTCTTTCAGAGATGCCCTGCCCAGACAGGAGGAATCTAGAGAGGCAGCCTGGCTACAGTGGCTTTGTGGCACTGCAGTGGGCTCCTCCTAATTCGAACTTCCCAGCAGCTTTATTTACATTGTGAGGGGAAAACCGTCTACTCAAGCCTCCGTAATGGCAGACACCCCTCTCCTGCAGCAACCTCAAGCATCCCAGGTTGACTTCAGACTGCTGTACTGGCAGCAAGAATTTCAGGCTAGTGGATCTTAGCTTGCTGGGCTCCATGGGGGTGGGATACACTGAGCAAAACCACTTGGCTCCCTGGCTTCAGCCCCCTTTCCAGGGTAGTGAGCGGTTCTGTGTCACTGGAGTTCCAGGTGCCACTGGGGTATGAAAAAAAAAAAAAAAAAAACTCCTGCAGCTAGCTTGGTGTCTGCCCAAAGGGCAGAAACCCAGGGCCCTTGTGGTGTTGGCACCCGAGGGAATCTCCTGGTCTGTGGGTTGCGAAGACCATGGGAAAAGCATAGTATCTGGGCCAGATAGCACCATCCCTCATAGCAGGGTCCCTCACAGCTTCCCTTGGCTAGGGGAGGGAGTTCCCCAACCCCTTGTGCTTTCCAGGTGAGGCAACACCCCATCCTGCTTCTGCTGGCCCTCCCTGGGCTGCACCCACTGTCTAACCAATCCCAGTGAGATGAACCGGGTATCTCAGTTGGAAATTCAGAAAGCACCTGCCTTCTGTGTTGGTCTCACTGAGAGCTGCAGACAGGAGCTGTTCTTATTCAGCCATCTTGCCTGGGAACTTCCTTAAGGTTTTTTCTAATCTATGCCATGACAATCTGTAATTCTAGATTCGGGAGGTACACAGAGGGATGGCAGCCAACAGAAATCGTAAAGGAGAAGTAGTCATGTCTGAGCAAAGCTAAATACGAAAGTAAAGAATTGGGAAGAAAATCGTTTACCTCCTGTGTAGAAATGGAGGTTGAAGGAGAACAGTAGAAATGTGGAGCTCCCTTTTAAAAATTCCCTCCCTAAATCACCGAAGCATCCTTAATCCATTAACAACCAGCTTTTGCTTTTAAACCACTAGCTGTCTTGGTATTTACCTCCAGCACTGCAACAGAAAAAAATTTCAGCAGATTCTGAAGAACTTGTAATGATCTTTAAGACATGAATCCCCCATTCCTAGAGGGTGAGTGTGCTTCCTAAGAACTATTCTGGAAGCAAAATTGACAGACTGTCACAGGAAGAGAGAGATTCCAGTTTTTCCTGCATTGGGGTGGAGGGTATGGGTAGGTGTGTCAAAACATCACTACATTCTCCCAGGTTGGAGCCCTTATTCCCTTCTTTGCTGGGGGAGATCTTGGTTCTTCTCACACACATGCTTGTCTCTGTGATGTAGGGGAGGCCCGAGGACAGGCCGATGACAGCTGCTGCCCAGCCAAAGGAGAGGAAGCTAGTTTACTACAGGATATAAATAGAGTGACAGAGCCCCTTGGAGAGGGATGTACACTGGAATACTTAAAAAAAAAATCATTGTAGCAGGGGCATTATTCAAGTGTACTGTAGAAGGGCCAAAACTGCTTAAAATGGCTTTCAAAAACATAAGTCTGAGATTGCTTCTTGGGTGTGTTATTTTTATCTATTCCACTGGGATTAGGCACGGCCTAGAATCCCAGCTTGAAAGGGGAGAGCCAAATTTGCACTACCTGCTATCTCTCCGTATCATCAGGACTCATCATCAGAAATCTGGATGTGGACACCACTGACACAAAGGAAGCACAATTAAAGCCTGAGAGGAGGCCAGTCTGCACTCTCCCAGAGCCAAATGAACCCTCCCTTGCTTCCTCCAGTCTCCAGCCCTGATCAGCGATTCTGCCTTTGACTGACATGTGGCATTCTTGTCTTCATGGACAGAGAAGCCGAGCTCTCGATGGTTATCGACATTAGAAAATGTCATGTCTGAATATGCTTCAGCCGGACCTTCCTCCCCCACTTCATTCCCTGCCTCTTGCCCCTCAGTTTATTTTAATTATATAATGAAAACCCTCAAGTATAGAATGGCTGCCTGCTGTATCACACAAGCCCTTAATTGTACTCTGGAGTTGGATCGTGGCATTTTATCACCCTGCAATGGTAAAAGGCACATTTGCAACAGGAGTAGGTCATGGAATATTTTCTGGAAATGCCAATGGATTTCAAGGCCCTTCCTTTTTTATACTAGACATTTGTGATTTTTGTCTGTGCATATAGGAGAATAGCAATTTATATCCCCTCTTATAACTTTTTCTGTTCTCCTTACAATTCTATATAATTCCCCAACTTATTCTTTACATTGATGACTATTAGTGACCTGATCCATAACCACTTGTCTCTTATCAATCCACAAAAGCATTTGAGCAGATTTAATTTTTTTGTATTATCATAGTTTTCACACCTTGATGGCATACCCATTTATCATTCTTCTAGTTCTTTTAAAACATTTTCATTATGGGCAAGGTGCAGTGGCTCACATCTGTAATCCCAAGCACTTTGGGAGGTAAAGATAGGAGGATTGCTTGAGGCCAGGGGTTTGAGACCAGCCTGGGCAACATAGTGAGACCCCATCTCTATAAACACAACTTTTAAACTTTTAAAATTAAAAGCTAAAATAAAATATTTTCATCAGGGAAAAGAACAGATCACAATAGACAAACTATGTTCAGGCTTTTTCCAAAAGAGGCCACTTCAACAAGTAAGATAATTTCCTAGAAGACAAAAAGGTGACCCACACCCAATCTAGACATGGCTGACCAATGTGGTATTTGGTTCAGATATCTGTATCTTCCCCTTTCAACAAATACAGGCTTTCCCATTTTATTTATTCAATAAATGTTCACAAAGCAAATCTCAGTCATGAACTTCAAATGTGCACTAAGCCATATACACCCTACCCATCTTTATCCAAGAATTCCCCTGCTCTAGTTGTCTCATGTTAGATATTCGTACCCTCATTCACACTAGGAGAACAAATTTTCTCCTGGTAACCACTGCTCCCTAGCTCAATCCGAACTTCCAGGAAGGACTGTGTTCACACAGTTTATAAGTCATGCTCCCACAGTAGTATTTGTCACTTGACAGAATCACGTTGTATCACTTTTAAGCAATTCCCAGTGGTGTACAGTGGTGCCTGTTCACAGATGTTTCCCTAATATTGCTAAGTAACATGAAAAGTTTCAGGCTGGCTTCCACAGAGGCAGTGTGCTAAGGAGACATGGATTACCCATGCTCTTCTATTTCCCGGCCCAAAGGTCTCTAATTAACACTGATGAAATTGGCTTCTCTTGGCACTCCTGCCTACTTCCCTTAGATGTTATTTACTTTGGGACTTGGGCAGAAACAAGGTTTTATGTAACAACATCATTCATTCATCCTAAGTGAATGTGCCCAAGAAAAGGTACTCAAGGTAGGCTAAAGTCCCAGAGTCAGTAGCCGATGAAGAACAGTAACCTGTTCTTCACACTGCCATTTCTTTCCCAACAAAACTTCACTCCAAGCAAAGCTTCCACTATAGCAGTCCCAGGCTTTCCATTGACTACCACTGGAGTCCAGCCTACACGGGACCAGAAAGAAGTGGATTTGTGTGAGAAGTGCCCTGCCCAGTGTCTAGCACAGAAGAGGGGCTTAATAAAACAAATTCTGAGATCTAAAAAAGAAATACAAGAAGTCTTATGGGTAAAATTGGCCTCATTCTGAGGACCATGCAGAAAACCAAAGAAGTATTTCCTCAGTGGCCTGGGAGACAACCTTCTTTATCTGTGACATTTCACTCTGAGAAAGGAAAAGGCTATAAATGAGTGGCGGGAATCATCTGAAATCTCATCACGACTGAATACCACCAGTATGTGGAGAGTGTATTTGGTGGAGTTTGTCCAAAAGTCATCCTTCCCTGTTCACTCTAACCCACAGTCACTCCTACCTCAAATCTCTATTCCAAGGTAGGAAACTTCCAGGCAGGTGAGGTATTCAAATGGAAAATGCAAGCCCAGGCTACTTAGCTCTGGCCAATTGTTACCATGTGGGAATGGCTGGTAGCCCGTGTTGGTAGACCTGACTTTTCAAGAGAAGATGGGAAGTCAGATTTCTATATAAATCTCCCAATTTTTAAATATTAACTCCAACTTAGAATGAAAAATGTTCAAGCCACGTAAAATGCATCTGACTCTGGGTTAGGCTCAACACATGGTTTGCCACTTTGCAATCCCTGAACTCTCTAATTCATGTGGCACTAAATCATACACTACTTTTGCATTATTTTACTTTTCACTTTGCAAGCTGTGACTTCCAAATTGACTATAAACACTTTTGACCCTGACACACTTTTGGCTGGGTGGGCCTGTGATGCCATGCATTTACTAAACAGTGGCTCTATTATATATTGCCATGTTGAACAATGGCTACAGGCAGATGTAGCATTTCCCAAATGAGAGAATGCAATGGCAAAAGAGGGAACTTGGCGTCAACTTGAGTGAATGCCCCTCCTTCCCTACTCCATTCTTTTTTTTTCCTGGCAGGTGCACGTTCACAATGGTGATTTCTCATTTAATTGCTAAGTATTTCCACAGCACAGTAAAATCCATCATGAACCAGACACGGAGTATGCTAATTCCCCAATTGCTCTGATAATGCACAGATTCAATGGGGTCTTCTTCCCGCCAATGTGCATTCATAAATGCCATTAATAGTAATGGCAGTCAAATGCAAAATATGACTAAGTAGGCCCTAGTGCATGAAATATATTCTCAACCACAAGGACAAGCTGCCACACAGCTCACTGCCTTGTACTAAATTAGGGGCTGGTGATTCTCTGATTGGGACCAAGATGGTGATAATGACAAATAAAAAGAAAAAAGGCCAGTCCTCTTCTCTGAAGAGTATCCCTGACTTACAGGTCAGAGACAATGAGGAGCTTTCAGGCTTGGAAACAGAGACAGGGCACAGAAAGATGCAAACTCGCTGTCTTGCAGGGAATTAGTGAAACACAACTAAGCCAGTTCAACACTGTGCCCTTCAGTCATCCCACCCACTAAAAGACACTGTTAAAAACCCGCCAGCTTTTATTAGCAGAAACAAATGAAGTCGACTACCGAGCACTCAGGAGTTTTTCATCCTGAAAGTCCAGGATGGCTTTGGCATAATAAAGGTCATATCTCCTAACCACGGTAATGTTCACACAGCAACCTGAGCTCCAGGCAGGGCCAGGCCTGCTTCTCAGTATTCCCCCTGTAGAAGGTGTTGCCGATTAAACTATCACATTTCAAAGAGCTCCTTACAGTAAATAGGAAAGAAAGGAAAAAAGAGATCCAGGGCCTTTTGTTAGTCAAAAAGCTAGGGAAAGGCGATAATTAACCCATTTTGTAGAGAAATCATTTGGACAAAAGTCAAGGGATTTACCACCCTGTCAATTGTTAAGTCTAGATAAGGACATTATATTCCATGGCACAAAGGGTGACTGAGATGGTGAATGGAAAGTAGGCCACTACTACTACTTTACCTCGCATCTGAAAAAGGACTTTTTTTTGTCCTCCTGGTACAGTGATGGACTAAAGAATCTTCTCCCCTTACACTAAAACATAACTTCAGAGCCTGTTTTTTGCATTTTGTTAAATATTCAAAGGTATTGTGCAATTAGCATGTCATTAATGAATAATTAATTACAGCTAAAGCAGCCTTCAGATTTTTGCAGCTAAATTATTTAAACAGCAAATATAACAATACAATGCAATGCTTTCATTTGGTGTTTTGTTATTGCGTTATTTGAAGGGAACAGCAATATTACTTTTCATTAGTTGCAAGAATTATGTGCAACAAAAGCTGTTTTCATTTTTTTCTTACTTAAAATTTGCTTCGTGTGCTCTAAAAGGGAAAATTAATTCAATTCAGATTAGATTTTCTAAGAATTAATTAGCTGCAAATATCTGAAAACTGTGGCTAGGGACATAAGGCTTAGGTATCTGAACTTAAAAGAAAAAAGTAAGCCTATTTAAGCCTGTCCTTTAAAACAACTCCTGCACTAAAATACCTTTTTTTAGATATTTGGTTACCACTTTTGAAAGAGGAAACTTGTTTAAAAAATCCTTTAAAATCCTTTTTTTTTTTAAGCAAGTGAGCATTGCAAAGCTCCCCATAGCAAACAGTCAAGAGTTAAATAGAAAGTAATTTGTTGCTACTTGCAGGCATATATCACTAGTAAGACACGAGTTTATATTTATAAGCTGCACATCTGGGATCGGTTGACTTATCCATCTGCTAACTACACCAGTAAACAGTATGTCTGGGACCGTCAAACCCTTGCATCCATCACAAATTCCTGCTTTAATTGTGTGTTTACGTGGCAAACCTCTGCTTAAGTATATTTGAAGACTGTTTTAAGCAATTGTAATTGCTCCTTTCTTCTTCATATTAACTTTAACACGTTTTATTTACCATTATGACAGGCTGTGATTTTGCAAGCCTCATAGATAGATAAATGCCAGAGATCATCATGCTGCCCAGGAAAAGGCAGCAGAGGGACAGAAACCGGAGCTGTAACCTGTCGGGTCCGGAGAATCTGGGCCTCTTTCACAAAATCCAATGCCTTGAGTCACAAGTTCAAATCTCAGTAAGGCCAGTTTAATCCTCCACTGTCTCGAACTCAGAAAATTGACTATCATACATTTTCTTTTTGAGAAGGAAGCAGAGGAGAGGGAAGGGAAGATTTGGGGGGAAGAGGCAAATCACAGTTTGGAAAGATAAGATGATGCCAGGAGTTTTCCATCTTTTTCCTTAATTAATCCGCTGTGTAGGAGAGGTGCATGAAAGCTTGAGAGATTTATGAGGGTAGAGATTTTTCAAGCCAGTGGCAGAGGCTTAGAAGTTTTCAGGAGCCCCAAAATCAAAGAGGAGTATATCCTGTGACCTGACTTAATTTTTAACCCTTGGTTTTATAATTGAGTTTCATAAGCAAGCTGAAAACACAGGCTCAGAAATGAATGAATTCATAAGAAATAAAAGACTACCTTCCATAATTAGGGGAAAAATATGCACTGTTCTCTGCACAAAAGGGGGGATTTTACTGTATTTTTCCCAATCTGCCTTTTACATTTATATGAATAGCAAGATGGCAGATTTCACACAATGTTGTTAAAACTTTTCTCAGATTTAGGGAACTGAAAGTCGTATGTGCCTGTGTAATATTGTGCTGATGCAAATAGTTAAACTTTTCTACACGATTAACCATCATTTTCTCAGAGTAGTCTGTTCACAGCTTCCTTCCAGTTTCCTGATACATGTTGAGATCCATGCCAGTGCGGCTGATATTGGTGGCATGGGGGTTGTAAGCTGAAGACCCACCGCGAAGCTAAAGAGTCACTCTGACGCAATCTAGTTAAATGACAGTATGGCAGTAGGCCGTTTACCCAGGCCAAGGAAGCTGTGGCTTGTCAAAGACATTAAAATCCAAATGTGCCAGCAACGGTGCCAAATGTACTCTAGGCCTTGCAAACACATAATCCAGACAAACTGAATTAAATTGCAACCAGTTTATAATTAATTTGCTTTTGAAAGTTGTGCCATGAGAACAAATGTGCCAACACTTATTTGCAATGAATTGTTCTTAGGGGTGCCCCCAACTTAATAATGCCTCTGTAAGCAAGAGAGGGTTTGGTATTGGTTACTTGTATTGGCATTGGCTCCTAACCTAATGAGGGGGTAAGGGGAATTCGGAGACAGATTCCAGGAACCTTAACCTTTCTGTCAAACTAACGGAGTCTGCTACCAATGTGATCAGCGGTGTGGCCCCGTGGCCTCCCCGACCTCAGATGCCAGTCTCACTCTGCCCGAGATGCTAAGATTAGAAACATATTTATCTCGCTGAGGCATTGCCTATCTGGACACCATTTTGTAAGCACAAATATTCATGGGAAAGGTAAAAACAGTAAGAGACTAAGGCACTGATGCTTCATGTGAATTCATTTCTCACATCATCTTTCTCTAGGACTTACGGAACCAAGCAAAGTGTGAGCCCTGAGTACATATGAACAAAAAAGTAAAATAATGTAAAAAGAAGAAATAATCCTGAAACTTAACATGGAGTGTTATGTGCCAAGCATTTTTTTCCCGCCCCTCAGCAATCCTCACGGGAAAAAAATTACAAAGAAGTAATTTGGCCAGGCGCAGTGGCTCACACCTGTAATCACAGCATTTTGGGAGGCCAAGGCAGGTGGATCACGAGGTCAGGAGTTCAAGACCAACCTGGCCAACATGGTGAAACCCCATCTCTACTAAAAACACAAAAATCAGCTGGGCGTAGTGGCGGACACCTATAATCCCAGCTACTCAGGAGGCTTAAGCAAGAGAATCGCTTGAATCCGGGAGGCAGAGGTTGTAGTGAGCCGAGATTGCACCACTGCACTCCAGAATAGGCAACAAGAGCGAAATTCCGTCAAAAAAAAGAAAAAAAAAAAAAAAAACAGAGAGAGAGAGAGAAGTAATTGCAGAGCAGATGTATGTAAGACACCTCAGGACTTAAGAGCTAATAAACAGCAGAGGCAGGATTCAAACTCAGGGCTAACTCAGCAGCCTGGGACCTCCACCTTCTGCTTTTCATATCAACAACAGCCATATCTCACTGTTCCTCGCTTTCCAGAGCACAGTGGCCAGAGTGAGACCTGGAGTGTGACTGACTTTTAGACTAGAGCTGGACATCAAAGTGAATTCCATCCCATTCTTATCTGTCACTTTGGAAGACTGTTTGAGAGCATTTGCAGCTCTTCTTTAACATCCAGGCAGAATGCTATGAGTTCATCTCAATAGCTATCATTTTATTGGTAGTAGTCCCCTTACAGGGTATATAGTAGTCCCCTTACAGGGACCCATCATTTCTGATCTAAAATGATCTTTAATCGACTGATGTTTTATACCAGCCTCGGTACCAAATTACTGCTATTTCTGAAACTCAGATCAACCCTCAAAGAGTGGAAGTGTGCTACCATTGAGGGGAGTCACAAGAAGATGCTGTAGGTTCAGCCAGCAACTGAAAGAAAGAGGAGGAAAGAGATGCTTAGCAATGACTTACCAAAGGAGGAGCACCTGCAGGCCATTGCTTTGTTTATGCAACAAATACTTATTTCTTACAGTTGTTACTTATTTGTTACAAGTTCCTGCTTGAATATGCCAGGTACTGCATTAATTAAATAAATATAAATGTGTGTGTGTGTGTGTGTGTGTGTGTGTGTGTGTGTGTTTCAGATTTAGAAATGTGCCCAAGGTCACAAAGCTAATAAATGGCAAAGGCAAGATTTGAACTCATGTCAAACTCCAGCAACACACTCCAGTCCACAGTCTTGTAGTACCAGTGAGGCTTCTACTTTGGAGGGACACAGCAGTGGTGTGTCACAGGCTTTTCAGATCAAGTCCTATGCTGCAGTTTCCTTTCACTGAGACACAGCCTAATGGTCTCTGAATGTTTTTCACCAGGAGGAGAATGAGAGCTGAGAGCACCTTTCTCTGAAAGGACATTTGTACCATCAAAAGAAAGAGAACTCAAAAAGAAGTTCAAGAGGCTTTTCAATACTGGAATTTTAACTGGAAGCTTAATTACAGGATGTACCTTAAAATGCAGGCACACATAGACACACACACACACACACACACACGCACGCACGCACACTTTCAGATATTCCTTCTAAAACAGCGCTTGACAATTTGTTTCAAATCATGAAATCATGACCTTAAGGTCTTCCAAGTTATCTTCAACCATCCAACAATTAATTCTTTGAGAAAGACATACTTACTAAAAGAAAAAAGAAGTTGAAAATACTATAGAAAGATTCCAATGGAATTAACCAGAAGAGAAGGTTCTAGATGTTAAGGAGGTACTACCACTACCACTACCTCTGCCACAGACACTTCTAATGAAAAATGCTAGCAGCTCCCAGATACTAAGTATCTTGTGCCAAGCTCTCTGCTGAGTGCTTTCCATACATTATATCATTCACTCTTCACAAGCACCCTGTGAAATAGACATTATTATCCCCATTTTACAGATAAGAAAACTGAGACTTCATAAATTTAAACATTACTTGAGCAGCCAATAGATAGATATTTACCAAACTTTTCTGTAAGGTATTATTAATACAATGCTAAGCACTGTCATGGATGCAAGAAAGTACTGGAATTTAAATGGCAAAGATCAAGTCACATAAGAAATGAAAATTGATGAGGCAGGTCTAAGAAGGAAGTCCCAAGAGGCCAGGAACAAAATCTGTTCTGTTGAAAGTTGGGTCTGGCATAATATCTGGCCTATAGTAGATGCTGAATCAACAGTTGCAGATAAATGTAGAAAACAATACGTAGCAAGTAAATATATTAGAACTCTCTGAACATTTTATCTCCAGAGCACTTGGTTAATCAAGGTTTAAGAAAAAAATGATCCCAACTCTGCCACTACCATTTCAAAGTTCCTTGACCCAGGGTGATTCAGGTAAGCCATAATTCCATTGCATGTGCCTCTTCTTTTTATTTGGGTCTGGCACCAGAGGCTGAATCAGAAAATCTCCATTTCCCTTTGTCCCTATTCTGCCATGGATGCTTCCTCTGCCAAACATTTCACAGTTCCTTTATGGCCGCATGATATTTTTCGAGGGAAATGATTGGCAAACAGCCACTACCCCAATGCAGAAAAAATGCCAACATCACTCCCAGGTTTAAATGCCTTCAAGGAGACCCTCAAATGAAGTAGTCCTTACAACCAATCTGCTTTTCTTCACTTCCTTTTTGTGGGAATATCTTTTACACGAGCCTTAGAGGGAAAAAGGAAAAAATAATAAGAAGAAAATGTAAAGAAAAGAAAACCTGCCTGAAATGAAAATTCCAATCTTGCCTTTGTAAAATCCTTCAAGCCCAGTCAGCTGCCCCTCCCCCTTGATCCAAGCCTCTGTGTTTCCCGGCAAAGAGGTTAGAAAGCTGTTGAAAAACATTCTCCTGCTGAATTGAGACTGACATCTGACAGAGCTCGGTGGTGTCCTAACTTGAGTGAATTTAAATGACAAGCTTGGCTTTATAAGTAAGGGATCCTCTTTTACAATAGAACAGCATGATTGCTTCATGGCAGAGGGGAAAAGAGGCAGAATCAAAGTTTTCTTCAAATCCCCAGTGGTGCCATTGACCTGTCAGAAGGTTGTGACCCACTCCTGTTAATCCATGCAAATCAGATGCCTCCAATTTGCGGTGCTGATTGGAGTACCACACCTTTAAATTCAGGAAGCGGCCTTAGAGTGAGGTTCTGATCACAGAGTTCAGTTCACCTCTCATTTTTTTCTTCTTCAAAAACATGATGACAGCTGACTTCCTTCCCGCCCTGCCCTTACTCAGTCAGGGAAGACTGTCTGATGGTTTGCTGATTAGCATCAAGGCAAAAGCAGCATGTTTTTCATAGGCTATCGCTATTACCTAAATTATAGGCCTGTTGCTCTCAGCATTTTCCCCCCACAGACAGGTTAATATACACATCCCACTGGTATTATTGCTTTGCTAAGTCACCCAGTCATTTTTATAACATAGAGGGGTGAAGGCCTGGAATTCCCTGTAAGAGGCTTTAGATCCAGATGAGAGGCTCTTACACAACCAGAAACACCGTTTTCTAACCATCCCATTTAAAACTTAACAACACTTCCCACGTTCAATGCAGTGTGCCGTGCATATTTTACACTGTGGGTAACTTCAAGCTGAAACATTCAGAAAAAGAAAATGAAAAGGCTGGTATTTTGGATATCAACAACATGTGACTGCGCACATGATTCACTCATTACTCAAGTTGTCCCCAAGTCATCTTCAACTGGCTACTTACACAATGTAAGTGACCAGAATTTTTGTGTATCATATCAAGGTAATTCAAAATTCTAGTGAGAGGAGGGATTATTTAAAGGACTTCAGTAAATTTGCATTTTCTGAAACTTGGAAAATAACTTTCTTAAAGAACCCCTGAACCATTAACATATCTGAGGAATAAATAATTGTAATAACCATTTGCCCTCATTTTAGAAAATATACTATTCCTAACACCAAAAAAAGATGCCAAACATAAAATAAATCAAAATAAACTAAAACAAAATAGAAAGAAAACTCTAACTCTACTTAAAAAATTTTTTTTTTTTTTTTTTTTTGAGATAGAGTCTCACTCTGTCACCCTAGCTGGAGTGCAGTGGCTCAATCTCGGCTCACTGCAACCTCGGTTTCCAGGGTTCAAGTGATTCTTCTGCCTCAGCCTCCTGAGTAGCTGGGATTACAGGAGTGTGCCACCACACCTGGCAGATTTTGGTATTTTTTAGTAGAGACAGGGTTTCACCATGTTGACCAGGCTGGTCTGGATCTCCTGACCTCAGGCAATCTGTCTGCCTCGGCCTCCCAAAGTGCTGGGATTACAGGCGTGAGCCACCACACCTGGTCAAGAGTTTTAAAGACATAAATAATATATAATTCNTTTTTTTTTTTTTTTTTTTGAGATGGAGTCTCACTCTGTCACCCTAGCTGGAGTGCAGTGGCTCAATCTCGGCTCACTGCAACCTCGGTTTCCAGGGTTCAAGTGATTCTTCTGCCTCAGCCTCCTGAGTAGCTGGGATTACAGGAGTGTGCCACCACACCTGGCAGATTTTGGTATTTTTTAGTAGAGACAGGGTTTCACCATGTTGACCAGGCTGGGCTGGATCTCCTGACCTCAGGCAATCCGTCTGCCTCGGCCTCCCAAAGTGCTGGGATTACAGGCGTGAGCCACCACACCTGGTCAAGAGTTTTAAAGACATAAATAATATATAATTCTTTCAAAATAGGAAGACTTTTAAGACGTAAGAATATATATATATATATATATTCTTTCAAGATAGAAAGACTCAATATAGTATCAATGTCAACTTCCCCAGTCTTTAATACATTACTCAACATACTAAAGACATTATTTTAACTAAAAATGTGATTCATTCATTCATATACAAGAATAAATAAGCAATAATAGTCGTGAAAATGGGGGATGATTATATAAATAAAACACATTATACAGCCATAGCAATTAAAATCATGCAGTAAGAGAATCAAACTAGATCGACCAATCAATGGAACAGAACAGAAAGCCATGTGCCTATATATCCTTAGTTAGGGTGGCTATTCAAAATAGCAGAACTGACACCTTCATTGTCCCTAGAGCTCCAGTCTGGAAGACACAATACCACACTCACTCCTTTAAATGCACCAGAGAAGACCCTTTAAATTGATAGAGAAGGGTCTGAACTGAGGGGGAAGGAAAGGATGGGATACTTAGAGCAACAGATATTTACCAATCAGCATGGAAGCATTTTAAGATGGGCTATAGCCATATTGTAAGGGCTATAGCCATAATGTAAGTATCAGTGGAATATCTACCCTATATTTACTGATAATAAATGAGGCATTCTAAATCATTAGAAGAAAGTGAGCTTATTCAAAAATTGCCACTTAAATAATTGTTATTCAGTAAAAAATTGCTATATCTATTTCTAAAATAAATGCTAGAAACATTAAAGAGGTTACATGTAAAAGTGAAATCAACAAAGAACTAAATGAAAATATAGGTGAAGATTTATCTGACCCTAGAGAAGACATAGTTAAGCACAAAGCAAAAGAAACACTCTAAAAATGGAAATGATTAATAAAGTACATTAAAACTGTACAACCCTGTAAAAAAAAATTTAAATTGAAGGGCAAACTAGAGGAAAATGTTTGAAAAATGTTTTAAAAAAATAGGTTCTCTGATGGTTTTTAAATATATCCACAAATTCCTCAAGAGGTGGAACTTAGTTTCCCTCCCCTGAATGTGGGCTAGAGTTAGTGACTTGCCCTTAACAAATAGAAGAAGACAAAAGTGCAATGTGTGACTTCCAAGACTAGGTCAAAAAGGCCTGCCAGTTTCCTGGTTGCTCTCTGTAGGCTCACTCAATGTGGGAGAAGCAGCCAGCTTCTGTCATTAGGATACTCAGTTAGCCCTGGAAAGGCCGTGTATCAAGAAACTGAGGCCTCAGGCCAATAGCCCTGTGAATGAGCTACCTTGGAAACAAATCTCCCAGCCCCAGTCGAGCCTTCAGATTGCTACATGTGACCTGAAATTCTTGTGAGACAATAAATGTTTATTTTTTAAAACCTAAATAAAAGCCCATAAGAAAAAAAAAAAAAGGAAGAAAATGAATAGGCAATTCATCAAAATATACATATAAATGACCAAAACACAAAGAAAATATTCAGCTTCAGTATTCAACCTCAGCAATAATCACAAAATATAAATACTATATTTCAGTTTACCAAGTTGGTACAAGTTTTTAAATGAGGTCCTTTGAGGATGCCAGTGAACTGCACTGTCTGAACACATAGTGAAAGTGTAAATAGTATAACCTTTTTGGAGGGCAATTTAGCCACATGTACCAGAAGGCTTAAAAATAGTCATCTCCTTCAATTCAAAGATTACACATGAGGAATTAAGCCTAAAGGAAACAAACAAAAAAAAAATCATTTTGAACCCAAAGATTTATAAGGTGGTTCATTGCTAATTTTAACAATTGCAAAAAATTGAAAACTGACTACAGATTATACAATAGAGTAGTTAAATAAGTTATAGCCATAGGATGTAATGCTGTGCAACTATGTGTTTAAAAAATTATGAGATACACTAAAATATTCACAATAAATTAAAAGAAAAAAGCAAGTCACAAAACAGTATAATTCAATTTTGTAAATACACACCTCTGATATACACAGAGAAAATATTCCGAAAAAAATACAGAAGATGTTAAAAGATGATTTTCCAAATTTTGGATAAAAGATAATTTTGCTTTCCTGTCTGTATTCTTTTAAATTATCTACAGAGAACATAATTTACTCTTTTAATTTATTTCCTAAAAAATAAAAATCATTTTAGGAACAGGAGATAAATTATATGCTTACCACCCACCACTCAGTAAAACTCCCACCAGTGGAGGTCATTTCTATTTTCTCAATAATTATTTCTTTATCTAAGCTTCTGAGGGAAAGAGAGGGAATTTTTTTAGGAAGAGAGAAAAATGAAATTTTGAAATCCTGGAAAGTCTTATTCCAGATGAAACAGGGAAAGCTTGACACTTTTTGTATAGACCTGAGTGGTTAGTGGCACAAATGCAACAACCCCATTTGTTTACACCCTGCATCTGTACCGACGCACAGACTGATTAACCATCTTTCTATACAAATGCTGAAGGTTACCAGTTGTCACAGATTTGGACTGCTATCGATGGTAGCATGGGACTGTGTTTAAGTGATCCGATAAAGCTAGTGGCAGCTTGAGGGGTGGTATGCTTCCAAAATATGTAAACAACATTGTCAACAACTAGCCCATCCCATAAATGTAGCCCCCTTCTTAGATGTTTTGAAAATAAAATAGGCATCTCTTGCTTACCTTCCTGTAGGCCCCAAACAAAATGATCAAATTAAACTCAGAGCTTCCAATTCAAAAGCCTTGGAAACCAAGCCACTAACATAATGAAGTGAAGCTGCCCAGAGGCTGGGGACCGAGGCAAGCAGAGGACCATATACCCCATCTACAAGGCAACAGCACCGCACTGGTCAAACTAAATGCTTCCCCAGGTTCAATATGATCACAGCTGCCAGTTTGCAACCTTTGACTCTGCACATTTCCTAGGAAGAGTTCCTAGAATCGTGAAGTTTCTCAGTGCTATAAACCAGAGTGTCATTATAGAAAGCTTTGTTTTATCAGAGTACAACTTCTTACGTTCTATTCACTTTCCTCAGTTAACTAGCATTGCTTTCTGTACTGGGCTTATAAGAGAAAGAAAGTAAATACTTTTTAAAGCCCACAAAGCTCATATAAGTACTTATAGTTTAGGGTGAAGAACAGTGAATTAGAAGTCTGAGAGCCAGGTATAAACCTCGCCTGTGGAACTAAAAAGGTATAGGACTTCGAGCCATCTCAGCAGCCTCCATTTCCACTTCTTTAAGGATGGGGTTTTATCAGATCGTGAGTAAGTTTCATACTGACTCAAAAGGCCCACAATTCCATAATTTAGGAAAACAACTCAGTGATACCCCAAAGTGAGTTCACATCTAGCCCAACCTCCTGTGCCTCCTATAACACTGCCCTATAGCCAGACCACTGTTTGCCAAAAAAGATGATGAAATCCTTTTCTACCAGCAAAGCTGAAAAAAAATCACAGATCACTCCATTTCCCTGGCATTCTGGCCAGTCAAGGTTTTACTACAATCACATATCTCCTTAACTTCTTCTGTGGCTTATAGTTTATATTTTCACTTACAGATTGTGGAGGTCCAGGAATGAATGATATTCACTAAAGAATACTATCCTCAAATGTCTGTTCCACCACTAGACAATTATGGTATCCCACCAGATCTGAATTTCTAAAGAAAGGTTCTCTGCACACTAGAGTCTTAAAAATGTTCAGAGGTTTACCACAAAAAACAAACATTTTCCAACAGATTTGCAATAGCAAATTCTAATAGCAAGTTGCTATTAACTTTTACAGCATGACAGTATAGGCATCTTTGAAGGTTTCATCTCCTACATCAGATGACAGTAAGGACATCTTCAGAACTGCCCTCTATGACATGACACAACTCAAGCTTGGAGAATACTGTGAAGTCCATGACAAAGTCATCTCTCTCCAACTGAAAAACAACTTTCCTATCTCTTCTACCAACTACAGGCCTCTGCCTACATGCAAAACATATCACAAAGCATGCAACGTAGAATCACAAATGGAACAACTCCAGGGAGCTTGTGCTTTTAAAGGTGCTACTAGGGAAGCTGATGTTCACCTGATCCCTATTGTAACTGGGGTAGGAAAAAAACAAAGATATTAAATTGAAACATTTAAACATGACATAAAAAGGCACCCACCCAGCTATTAATGAATGGCAGTATATAATGGAATATCTAATGAAAGAGCGTTGGAACATTTTCTCTGCACAACTTCTAGTGTAAATTCTCGTTGGGGTTTATTGCTTTCTTTCCTTCCTCTCACATTTATTGATTTCATTCTTGGAGTCAGACATAGTACTTGGAAACAAAAATAGGAAAAATTAATATCCTGCACCCTGCCCTCAAGGAGCTCGCTGCTGAGGGTTGCAGGGAGCTACATGGTAAACTGTTACCAGGCAGTGTGAAAAGTGCTATGATGGAGAGAGAGTGCACACTTGTACCCTAAGTTGGTGGGTCCAAGAAGGCCCCTTTGAGGATGTAATGTTGAATTTAATCCTAAGAATAAGTCAGACACAGCCAGATGAAAGCTGAGGCAAGGAGAAAGCTAAGAAGAGTATACCAGTTATAGGGGAAAACATGTGCAAAGACAAATCCAAGCTCAGAATTCATGGTGAGTTTACATCAGTGCAAAGTGGTCCAGTGTAAGGAGGGGTGTAGCAAGAAATGAAGCCAGGAAGGACACCGTATGTAACTCTTAAAAGCTTGCACTTTTATCTCTGGGACAATGAGGAGCCAGGCTGTCCAAGTGGGAGCCACTTTAAAGCAGAAGAGTGATGTCAGAAGCATCAGAAAGATCATTCTAGCTGCCGTGTAGACAACAGACCGAGTAGGGTTAAGACTGGAGGCCAGGAGATAGCTAGGAAGTTACACTAGTAATCTGGTGAGAGACAATGGTGAATTCAACTCAGTCAGACGAGCAGGATAAAATGGAGAGGACAGAACAAACATGTGCACTGGTTAGAAGGACCCACAGGTATGGAGGAGCTCGAATTGATAACTATAGTCTGTTAGAGTCTCTTTAAGCACAGCATTCTCTATCTAAGGCTTCCCCAATCCCAGAAATATTATATGATCACCAAAGCCCAGGGAAATTCTCTGAGCTTGGAAGCACCCAAAACACCAATATGTAATCTTTTGAGTTACTTCAACAGGTAGAGGCCCACCTATAACCAAGTGCTCTAATTTTCATTTCTCTTGGTAGAGTGTTTACTCCAGAGGAGCAACTTTCCATTTTCTACTTGACCCATGATGTGACATCTGCCTACAAGTAAAAAAAAAATATGAATTTTCAAGTAGTGGAAATGCAACAGATCCTCAAGGTGTGTAAGAATATATTTCACATTTGTCAAACAGGTCTGACTTCAGTAAACAGAGATACCTTAAGATGTGAAACATCAAACAAAAAATCCAACATGTCAAGATATTTGGTAACCAGTCTAGAGATATCATGTTGTTTGTTGAAAACAGCCCTGAACTGTGAGTCAAAACTTTACTTTTAGCTCTGGCTTGTCACTAACTTGTTATGCAAGTTTTGTGCTCCCTTGCCTGGGAACGAGGGAGATAGAATAAAAGGACTTCAAGGTTCTTTTCAACCCAGATTCTAGGATCCACCTCCATATTTAGACAGTGGTTTTCTAACTGTGTGGCCACGGGATCCGTGTGGCCTAACAGCTTTTAAGTGGCGATTCAAATCTCCCATCCTCTTTGCTTTGAGCAATCCCCTTACATCTCTTATACATATTGTTTGTTTAAAGAAAGGTTATTTGGAAAAAAAGAAAAAAAAAAAGCTTGTAAACTTGTGCTCAGTGGATTTGCCTTTTTTTCTGAAAGATCCCAATTGTACTTTCATTCCTAGGAAGATTAATATCATGCAGAAGTTTAAGGTTTAACAGGGAGTAGAGACTGCTCTGCAGCTTTGGATCTTTGCAATTGTTTTTGAAAATCCATACAGTTAAATCACGGTGATTCACTTATGCAAATTCTGCATTTATCCCAACCTCTAAGCCTTCTGTGGCATTTGAGTTTATAACAGCTTTTGTAAATGTTGATTTAAGATTTGGGATTAAAGAAGGAACACACCACCTGTCTTAAAGTTGACATAAATGTTATAAAATGGGATGCTACACTTTTTCTAATCCTTGTCTCTAACCAGACCCATATGTAAATTTCACACAGTAGTATTTAGTAGCATAATTAATCCCTACTTTATGTTATGAGTAATATTTCCTATTCCCGACCCTGTAATGTCCTTTAAGAAGATCCATGTTCCAATTAGACTAGCCCATCGGCACTCTTTTAATGAGCAGATTAATCATTCAGATGGGTACAACGGTGTCATCACAGGTTTTAAATATGATAATCTACATCCTAATGGTGCTGCAAAACCTTGGCTTAGAGCAAAAAAGGTAGACAAAATTGGTGAGGGTTTCATTTTGTTCTCTATCTGGGACAAGGCAGGACACAGGAAACCTTGAGTAAGGCAGAGGGTCTGATTTGGGAAAGTAATCTTAATTCAGTCACACCAATTATTTCTAGGAGAAGTAACATTGGTTGCTTCCCTGAAACACTCATTGGTATTTGTGACTCTTGGGAAAATGTTTTGTGTTTTCTTGGCCAAAGAGCTTTTCTTTTAGAACTTCACACCCAACCTTCCCTTCTAAGAAAGAGTATAGAAAGGGAACTTCCAAGAAACAACGGCTTTAAAATAAACTTAATTTTGATTAAGCCTGACCCATACTGAACAAAAGGTTCTGCCACACAG
Source organism: Rhinopithecus bieti (assembly GCF_001698545.2). Taxonomy (NCBI): domain Eukaryota; kingdom Metazoa; phylum Chordata; class Mammalia; order Primates; family Cercopithecidae; genus Rhinopithecus; species Rhinopithecus bieti. The sequence continues at coordinate 181,762 of NW_016828394.1, read as the reverse complement.
GTATGGAAGGAGAAAAGAAAAGTCCTTCTAATTTGATGACCATCTTTTCACATGGGGTTATAAAAGTTATTTATTTTTCTGTGCCTTCATTTCCCCTCTCTACAAAAGCAGCATTACAGTCAAATCTCAGAAAGCATCAATTCTCTGGGCAATAGATGGCAAAACCACTGAAAATAGGCTCACAGAAAGAAATATCAATAAACTGGAATTGGCGATAAATGATTCACCCTGACAAAAAGTACACTCTTAGAAGGCAATTAATAGACCCAGGAAACTCAAACCAAACACATATTCTTTTTCCTGTACCTCCTAGGGCTTTATTGTAACTACCCTGAAATCAAGTTAGTTTTTGAATTCTTACACTGCTATCCAGCTTTCCCCATCTCAGTTAAACTTGTCCCCATGAAAGACAGCCACCTGGCTGGGTATTGAAAACCAGGTCCAAATCACCTTTTTAGACAAGTAAGTCCTGATTATATTTTTAATACAAATAGCTGAAGGCCAATTCATCTGTATCTACAGCCAAGGGTTAGCTGCCAAGAAACCTCCAAAGAGAACATGGGCTGACTTAAGCAGATAGTGAAGGATAGTAACTTAGGGCAGATGTCAAGTATATGATAAAGGAACATAATGGGATGGTGCTGTTAATATGCTCAGGGTAACCCCAGGTTCATCAGAGGCATCTGTAATAACAACCCAAGTTTCTGGATCTACACAGATAAAAAAAAAAAAAAAAAAAAAAAAGCCCTTTCAGGAAATAGGAGATTTGGGGGAAAGTACTTAAAAGGGGGGTGGGGAAGCCTGCTCCATAGTGATAACTTCATCCCTTCCACTTAACAAACGCACAGGGAGCGCTAGGAGTGTGCGCACCAGGGAGCGCACCAGGAGTGCTAGGCGCTGTACATGCAGGAGTACAGAAGAGACACAAATCCCTCTCAGATTATTTCGTACAGCTCTGTTTCTGTTTTGAATTATAAGGTGAAAATATTCTTATTTTGGAAAGGTTAAACTAAAATACAAGTCTCATTCTGGAACTGTGGACCAGAATCAATACATATCTTTACTGTAAAATGGAGCCCTTTTCTATGGAACACAAAAGAAGTCTTTATTACCATCAAGATGCTTGTTGTAGGATAAATTTCCTCTTTAGTGCTACTCCCATACCCACTTTCTAGCCTTTCAATGCTTTCCCTATCAAAACTGGCTCTTGAGATCATCTAAAACTCATCCATACACGTATCGAGTATATGTTTGGAAGAGGGCAGAAAGTTATGTAGTTGCTCGGAAGCCAAAGAATCAATATGCTAGGATTTCAGACAGCAGCAGGATTAGGAAGAAAATTTTAGAGAGGGAAAGAACTGTGTGAGGTGGCTTTGGGGAATGGGGAAGTGGGGAGGGATTTCCTGTTTCAATATTCTAGATTTATCACTTTGGAAGTTTCTTTAAGACACATGTTAGTCCTGTTTCTGAACACCCATGAAGTCACCACTGTGAATAAACACGAATTCAACTAGTTTCCCCCTAGGGCAATGATTCAGCCAAAACTACAAAAGGGCTGAAATTTCCCAAACTCAGAAATTTCAAAAAGTTGTGAATGAATTAGACATAGATGCTGTTGAGAACGATGGCTTAGTATCTGTCCACAGGAAACAGTTTTTAAATCTAGAAGACCTGTTTTGAAATGTGGATTAAAATATGCAACTCAAACATGCTTGTCTCCAGTAGGTTTAACTCATTCTCTTTAAGTACCACATCATGGAAAAACACATGTCAACAACTACAAATAATTGCAAAAAAATAATTATAAATTAGTTCTAGATGTCTAAGTCAGTGCGATTCATTTAATGCTTCCACTGAGATCCCAGTCCAAGAAGAGTTAATCAAGCATAGCGGCTTCCTAATCAGAACAGTGAACTAATGATCCTATTTCTGAGTAATACCAGTCAGATAAAGCTCTCAAAAGGTAGTTAACATCACTTTGGTGGAAAGGAATGACAAGTGCAAGTCCTGGTAGGGGTAATGCATCATTCATGCCCCCTCTCATTCTGACATTTTAACGTTATCTTGTTTTACTGTGTCGGCCTAACGCTGCCACTGCTGGCAAATTAAACTGTGAACTTACAAAGTGGGTGGCAATAAATACAAATTATGAGAGTTCAAAAGATGTCCCTGGAGGTGCACTGCTAGACATAGAATGTCTCTGGTTTTTCTGTCACATAGCAATAGATGAGAGACAAAGTGGAACAGGCATTTTTGGAGGCAGGAATAAAAGAGAAAGAATTAACTGGCTGCTGATGAAAATCAGATAAAATGAAGAGAAAACACATACTTAAAAAATTGATTTGGGAAGAACACACCACTGAAAAAGACAAGGGGCCTCAAAACGCTGTGTAAACATCAAAGGGCTTATGATCAACTTGTCTTTTATGAAAACAACTTCAAACATCAATTTTGAAACTGAATGGGGTACTTGTAAATTATCAACACTAATAGCTATGTATTCCAAGTAAAATTTACAGTGAGAAAATATGCATTGATGCCACAAAAATCTTGTTCACTGTATAAAGTTGTTGTGAAATGACATCTGAACCCGTGTCCCCACCACCCCACCAGCCCAGAAAAAGTAAGAAAAAAAGAAAGGAAATTTGCTTCTTGTAGGTAATTCTGGATGTACCAACCTAGCCTGGATACCACTGAAAATACAAATATCAAGAGTTTCTGAGGATTGGCCGGGCGCAGTGGCTCACACCTATAATCCCAGAACTTTGGGAGGTTGAGGCCAGCAGATCACTTGAGGTCAGGAGTTCGAGACCAACCTGGACAACATGGCAAAAACCCGTCTCTACTGAAAATACAAAAATTAGCCCGGCATGGTGGTGTACACCTGTAATCCCAGCTACTCGGGAGGTTGAGGCATGAGACTCGCTTGAACCTGGGGGCAGAGGTTTCAGTAAGCCAAAATTGGACCACTGTGCTCCAGCGTTGGGCAACAGAGCAAGACTCTGTGCCCCCAACCCAAAAGAAGAGCTCCTCAGGA
>NW_016828394.1:171225-176225 GCF_001698545.2 Rhinopithecus bieti | reverse complement strand
GGTCTAAATATAAGAAGATTTTTACTGTGGCCTCTAAAAAGCCCACAGAACCAACACACCCATCCAGCACTGTCTTCAAGAGCTAAGCCTAGGGAGTGCTCTCCCTCACCTCCGCCCTGGAAAAGTGCTGAGGACCTGAAGTCTATAACATTGAAATTGCTTCTTAGTGTTCAGAGATTAATATTAAAGATTCATACCAAAGACTATAGCCCTAATGCTAGAAAGGGTGCCAGAAGATGGACCCTCATGTATGGGTAACAAAACATTTGAATGTGAATAATAAAGTATTTCTTCCTCTTGATCATTTTGCAAATTGCCACAATGAATTTTAACTTTCCTTTTGGAGAACACACTGGCTTCTCTAGAGAACGAAACTTCAGCTTACACAAAAGCTAAGGTGTCCGTGCTGAGTGTCCACGAAGGGCTGATGACCTTTGTGGGAAGGTGCTCATCCTGACAGGCCATTGTCTTGCCTGCCCACCTCAATCTGTGTCCCCAGCTGCTCTTTTTCCCTCCCTGCTCCTTCATCTACCCAGCTGGATACCCTGTCACTCAGCCCTCAGCTGACTTTATTTCAGTCCCCTGCCCATATTACCCATGTACTGTCTCGCATATTTAGGTACACAGTTGTCACATAAACATAGATGGTTTCGTGGAAACCGAGTTTTGCAATAGGGTTGTCAAAGCAGATAGATGTTTAATAAGTACAATGGATCTGTTCCCAAAATGCATCTTTATGAATCATGATCAGCTGAGCCATACTGCTAGTGGAGCTGACCCAGAAGCCATTCTAAAAACATCAAATCCCTAGTTGTAGTGGTCTTAAGGTTTCACTCAGAAAACGTCAGATGACCTGGAATACCCAAAACCTGTTGTTGGAAACACTTCCTTTTAGTTTAAGACTTCTCAGCTTAATGCTAATGACTGGGTGGATATCTTCTTCATTGCTTGGAAACCTTCTTCTCTATTTGTCCTCCACTTTTGATGGCTTCCGATCTCACTCAGAGTAAAAGGCCAGGACCTCCATGGTGCCCACGGGGCCCAAGAAATGGCCCCTGGATGCCTTGGGCAGTGCCACCTGCTACTTTCTTGCATGCATGTTCTGCTCCTCCCAACTGGCCTCCATAGCCTTCCTCAAACCTGTCAGTCACACTCCCTGCAGGGCCTGGCCTCACACTGCCTCTCCTGCCCTGTGTTTGCTTCCCCGAGCTATCTGCAAGGCTCTCTCCTTCTGCTCCTTCAGTCTTGGCTCAAAAGCCAACCTATCAGTGAGGCTTTTTCTGATTACTGTATTTAAAATAACAACTTCGGCCCCTCCCCAAATATTTCTTCACCCTATTTCCTAAACTATTTTCCTTGCATAATTCATCACCATTTGATGTACTGTATATTTTATTGGTTTGTGTGTTGACTGTCTGTCTCCCTGCCCTAGAATGTTAGCTCCACGAGGGCAGGGATTTTTTTACTCTTTTATTTGTGCTAATCCCCATTGCTAAGATTGGTGCCTGGATCTTGAAAGGTACTCAATAAATACTTGTTGAAAGAAGGGAAGGGGAGGAGAGGAAAGGATATTTCCACCCTCTCGATGCATCTTTTTATTTATCCTTCTTCTAGCCTTTTCTCTCTTCATCCTCTATTTCCCTCTCTAGAACATTCTTCACACTCTCCCACCTCAATCCCATCCTTTCACCTACATGACTTCCATTATTCTTTTACCACTTTCTCAGAGGTTTCCCTGACCTTCCTAACCAGCTCAAACCCCCCCCCCCCGCCCCACACACACACCTGCTGCCTTCATTAGATAGGACCAGCAAATCAGCCAGATATTTGGCGCCCTCCCTTTTGTAAACTTACCACATTACAGATTTCACATTTAGGTGTGTGAATTTTGAATTTAATGTCTGAGCTCCAGAACCCCCAACCTCAGTAACTATAAGTTCCACGGGAGCAGTACCCTATTATCATTATACCCCCAAGTAACTAGCACACAGAAGACATGCAATAAATATTTCTTGGTCGAATGAGACAAACATTTATCTTCCAAGGTAAAAATTAATTCACATTCTATCCTTAGCTAAATGTCCCATAAAATCCTCAATAATTCCTAGTCATACTAGTGGTAGTAGCAGCCGTGGTCATTGCCATTGTTGTTATCACCTGAATGCCATCTTTTGGTTCTCACCACCTCTCCCCACCTGGCCCAGCTCCTTCAGTCTTTTGCCACCACCTTGTATCCTGAGGAAATCCACAGACACCTAGATCTTATGAACAGCAGCTCCATTCTTATTCCTAAATCATTTTGCTGGTGTTTCGATCCATTCATGCCTTCACTGTAGAATTTGCCACAGTGAACATGATTGTAGGTCTGCATGCTCCCCAAGGGCATAGATGCAGCTCATCCTCTTAATATCTCTAATTCCTAGCACAATGATACAGTCAATACGTTTAAATAAACCAACAAGTGGTTGCCCTGTTTGGACTGATTTCTAGTCCTCCGTGATTGGATGGCAACCTGTGGTTCAGAGAACCCAATATAATCAAAGCCTTCTCTTTTCAAAAAATGCAGGCTTGAGGCAGAAAGTCTGGCAAATTACCTAAACCTTTGGTAACCTATGTTCACAGGCTCAAGGAAGGTAGCCAGCATTTCTGAGCTTTCAATCCTGAAATTTCTCAATTGCCACTTGAGAGGCATTGCAAAAATCCTCAACTCTGAACTGTCTCACTTGGATGATCTGTCTAAATTTCAATTGTTTTGCATATCCTCATTGGAAACATACACGGCTTTGAGATGGAGTATTTTTTTGTAGACAATTTCTTGAATACACACACACATTATCTCCCTGATAAGCAATAACGGCTCTTTAAGGCGCTGTCATGATCAATCGTAAAAATACATATTTAGAACATTTTTTAAAATGTGTGTATTATAAAAATGTTTTAAAGTGAAAACTATTTACCCAAAAGACTATAATGGTTCCGAAGAGTATTTTGTAAATCCATATTTGAGACTTTAAGGAGAAAAAACAACAACAATTTCTGACCTGGGAGATTATAAAGACTTCACTGAAGCTATTAACATTTATTGTCTCTCAAAAGTAAAAACGTTGCTGGGGACATGCTTCCAGGTTGAAGAAAAAACACAGACCATCTTCTAACAAAGGGTCTTCGATGCACCTCTCTGTCCTGCCCCAAAGGCTGACAGACACCAGTCCATTATACTAACTAATGGCACACTTAGAAGAAAATGCTATCCAGAGATGTTAGCCCAGGGACCTTGACTAATGGGTACTGTCTAATGTTCAAAGACCCCATCAGCTCTGGTCACTGATGAGACATTCTAAGAGTAGTGCATTAAGACCTTGGTAGAGAAAGTCACTGTGGGAAATCTGATAGGATAAATTGAATATTTGAGGGGAAAACCCTCTTTATCCCTTTTGTCCCAAGCCTGATTCAGGAGAAAAGAAATGATTAATGATCTCACATTAAAACCCAGTCTCCTATACCTCCTGTATCTCTTTCCATAGTCCTGACCCCACTCCCCCCAAAAAATATTTGAATAAGACCCCTGAGTCCTAATACTTAGTACATACTGTATGCTGTGTTTACTGAGACAAGAAAATGAAAGACTTTCTGGCGTATAGGAAAAAATTCCAGGTGTGATGAATAGCAGAAAAATAGATCAGATCAGCACTAAAGTTGTGAATGCTGTGTGGTGTCTTCATATATTTTCCAACGTTTTTAAACAAAAGAGTTTTGAGTGTTGTAAGAAAAAAAGGAGTTGGGAGTGAAATGAAGGAGAGAGGCAGGAAAAAGAGACGGGCGGATCACGAGGTCAGGAGATCGAGACCATCCTGGCTAACACGGTGAAACCCCGTCTCTACTAAAATACAAAAAACTAGCCGGGCGAGGTGGCAGACGCCTGTAGTCCCAGCTACTCGGGAGGCTGAGGCGGGAGAATGGCGTAAACCCAGGAGGCGGAGCTTGCAGTGAGCTGAGATCCGGCCACTGCACTCCAGCCTGGGCGACAGAGCAAGACTCCGTCTCAACAACAACAAAAAAACAAAACAAAACAAAACAAAAAAACAAAAAAAAAAAAAAAAAAAGAAAGTGAAAGGAAGAAAATAAAAAGAAAGAAAGAAAGGTTGAAAGATTGCAGGCATCTGTAATATTATATGCTAAGTGCTGGCCTGAAGGAAAATGTCACAGGCAACCTACAAACGGAAGTTTAAAATGGAAAGAGGGAGAAACTTAACCACAGCCACATGAGAAACAGTGTTGGACATAAACAACTGGGGGGTCAGAGCTGGAAGGGGCTCACATTGACACATTTTCACATTTTATATTGTAGAGTTCACAGATCTCTACTGGGCTTCCTCAAAAACTTTACCTGTTGAGATTGAATGACCAGCTGGATTTGATTAGGACAGCAGGCACGCCCCCACCCTCTCATTGGAGATCTGGGATGATTGGACTCAGCTTTACACCAAAGGAAGTTAAGTCCCTAATAGTTAATGAAACGAAGCGATTTCCTTTCTTACACCTGAAATAACCTGCCTCCCAGAGCCTGTCCAATAGACTGTCTCCAAAAGCAAATAGACCCGGCAAAGAGTACCTTCAAAGACAAGCTTTCATTTATTGTCAAGACAGAATGAAATTGGTCCTTTTTATGTAACACATGAGTTAGGCTGACCTAGCCATTCATACATAGCAAAGTAGTGGTTCATTGTGTTGGCTTTTTTCCCCTCTCCTGTAATGTTACAAAAAGAATCTAAATACTCAAGGGCTCCCAAGCCTCTTGATGAGAGTACTTAGCTCACATCAATGGTAATGGGACTTAAACCTAGACATTTTAGGCAGAATGGATTTCTTTGTTGGGTACTTTTCCTCCTCCCCTCAATCCCCCTCCAGCTTGATTTCACACCAGTTATGTGTGCAAACCCACAATAAATCACTAGGAATGTAAAACACACTACACTCCCCAAAACCCCCCCCCCCCCACC
>NW_016828394.1:166080-170894 GCF_001698545.2 Rhinopithecus bieti | reverse complement strand
GCCTAGGTCATTTATCATTCTGTGGATTTCAAAAGATGGTAGTGTTTTATTGCAAAGGCCTTGTCATTACAGAAACTAGAAAAGAAAGTATTGATCACAATTAGGTCATATATTAGCAGCCCTGATGCTGGATTGCTAAGGATTTCAACCTAGATCATTCTCCCCTCTGTTAAAATTCTGGACAGCAATTTCTTTTATGTTAGAATAACTAGCATAAACCCATAAAATGTAACCTAAAAATGTAATTATAATTGCCATGCCAAAAGCAAGCCAGTCAATATCTTTGAGATTCTAATAGTTTCAAGCACTATTACCTTAACGGTCTCACATCACAGTACTGATTAAAGAAACATTTTGTCTTTTTATCTGTATGGAATGGCCAGTGTAATCACTGAGGCATAGAGAGCTAAAATATTTATTAGTGAGTATACATCTTGGTTCAGGCAGTGAATGTCAATTTAGGATGGAAAGTTACAGCAGAGCTCTCAGTTCAATTCATTTTCAGGTTCTTCTAATGTTCCTGGGGTAGTCATCCCATGCACAGAAGGAGATCTCAGAATCTGCCCCTACACCCAAATGAACTCCTCCTGCAGATTTTCCAGTAAGCTCTTGTTGGGAAATTTCAAACTGGTCTTAAATGGACAGCGATTATCATGGAATCAGAGTGAACCAACACACCTGAAAGGAGGCAGAGCTGAGTAGATGCAAACCACAAAGTGAGGCCCGCCCGACAACCAGTTCCCCAATCCACCCTTCTTATCCCTCAAAACAGACAAGCAATCAAAACTATTCATTTGGACCTTATTGATTAAAAAAAAAATGTAATCTAAAATATATTAATAAAAACCTATCATTCTCTCACAGAACACATAATCTATGATTTATATCTTGCAAACTAAATACCAAACTCAGAATTAGAAAGTACATGTAAAGGGCTTCTTTAAGTTAGACAATACGGTTTCTTTCAACAAACTATGCAATCTCATGATATGGATTGGGAATGTAAGAAATATAAAAGGTGTTTAAAATGAACAGAGTATTCCTGATCATTTCTCTGAGAACTAAAAATATACGTTCTCCCAATTAATGGCACAGGAAGAAAATTTAGTGTCCTATCAGTTCAGAAACATCAGCACAGTAGCCAAATAAAATTTCTACCATGGGATGTGCACTATTAATTTCACAATTAAACTTATTTGTGTCGTGTGCATTTCCACAGCAAGATATGAAAGGGGTGGTTAAAAGTCTGCTTCATTTAGGGAAATATACTCTGTGACTTGATAAGAATGCCATGGTGCTGACCTCCCAGTGGGCTGCCTGGGAATGCATCCACTTTGACTTTTTACCGATTCTTAAATAAACAGGGTACCAGGCCTCAACCCACCCTGCCTTAGGAGGAGGGAGAAGAGAGAAAGAGACATGCACACACACAAAGGCTAAAGGAAGGGAAAATGGGTGATTCTGACTCAAAAATTAAGTGAAAACGCCAACCCTGTCATCCCGGGATGACCAGACAAAGGGAAGAGGCTGCCTCACACCCACACAGTCTACCCGTGGGTTAACTGGCATTTCTAATACTTTTCACCTAGTCTGACTTGACAGATGCCTAACCTTAGCTACTGAGTGGAGACAGGCTGATGGGCCTTGGCCATACAGGGGGAAAATTTTTGATGCTTCTCACTTATGACATGATTGATTTTCTTTCAGCGGCCCTTCACTTTGGGAAGTGGCGAGGGCTGGCTCACTGCGCCCCGGTGCGCCCTGACCCCCGACACGCGGCCGCTGTGAGGCTGGAAACCGATGACGGCAGAAACCTAAAAAATCAATAGGCCCTGTCAGTCAGGGGCCAGGCGGACGTCTTTTAAAAACCCAATCACGACATGTATTTGCTGCATGGTGTGGATCTACTGCACACTTGAGAACACACTGAATTTCCCCCTTCCCTTATTTATTTATTTATTTGGCTCTGCTTTACACTTCATTTTGCCTCTTTTTAAGGTTGGAAGGGGTAGAAGCCTTAACCTTTAAGGCAGCAAGGGAAAGGGGCAAACCATGTGGTAAGGTCGGTTCTTCATGATTTTTACAGGAAAAATTCCCTGGAAACTATTTGAATAGTATGAAATAAATAGAGCACCTTGCCGCTGCCAACATAAACAGTGACATCATTTTTTTTTACATTATCTGGAAAGAATTTAGATATAAGACTTTTAAGTCTAAAAACATATGAGGGCAAAGCCACTTAATAGGCTTGATTAAGGAAAGACTATTGTTTGATTTTTCTTTGGGGGTTTCTTGAAGGTAAAAGAATTGAAGATATACACATACACACACACACACAGGGAGAGAGAGAGAGAGAGAGAGAGAGAGAGAGAGAGAGAGAGTGTCTACAGTTCTCTTTTGGGAAAGAACAAGCACTAGGAAAATCACTCAGTTTCCAAGCAGGGTCAGTGTAATATTCTCCATTCGGTGTAGAAGAAAAATCAAATATGCATCCTTTCTTTGAGAGACAGACAATGCAAAAGATGGCATTTAGCTTCTTCCTGATCTGAGGTGGGAAGGATAAATATCAACTATGACAAGCCAAAAAGATAAGAGAAATATCATCAGCTGGAATGTTTCAGCATAAAGAAATCCACACTCACACAAAGAGAAAAAAGAAGAAAGTGAAAAAGGTTTGGAGACTATAGAAAAATGGAGAAGAATGCTATTAGAGACTATTAAAATGTATAAGATCTATAAGAAAGTGGATGTCAGAATTTCTGCGACATGCTTTTCTCCTTTCTTTTCAGAGAAATAGATAGGTATATTAGGCATTATCTTAAAATTCACTAAGGTAAATATCATACATTAAAAATAAAAGAAATAAACAAAATCTGTGCCTGAATTCCCAAACTAAGCCCAATTAAAGGTTTCTTTATGGCTGTAAACCTGACAAGCTACAATTTCCCCCTGTTGCAGTGGGTGTGTGTGTTTTAATGTAATATTAATGAGCCAGGATGGAGGGTCATAAAAGTGATAGGTTTTGCGATGGTAAATTATAAATCGGTATTGATTTTTCCCGGCACTAATGCAGCCAGCTTATTGTAAGACACCACAGGCAAAGTGCACTTTATCAGATTAGACTGGGGCCGGTATCAAATATACATGAGAATAAGGATGCATTTGTGAGTTAGACTAGACTTTTCTTCCCTAACAATGCATGAAATTTTTAAGAAAAAAAAANAAAAAGGATAGAAGGCAGCAATAATGCTAATCAAATTATAAATAAATAGTTCTCATTAAGGCTGTTCTAAGATTCTCTTATTCATTTGTACTTTAGGATGGTGCCAAAAATGAAAAGGTCATGATCTGGCCCCTTCCCTGCATTTACTCTCTGGGTGCAGTATCATTGCTTTCCTCTACCCACAAGTCACTGGGGGTGTTTTTTTTTTTTTTTTTTCCCAAATGACCGAGGTTCTTCCCCATTGGTATTTTATAGTCAGAAGGACTTCATTAGACACTTGAGTGGAGATGTTCATCCATAGAGAGAAAAAGAGAAGGCTTTAAAGAAAGAATAACAACAGGAGGAAGAAAAGAAAATGACTAGACCCCATTTCCTTCAACAAAGATATTATTATTTGTCCTCTCTCCAAACCTGGGTCAGCCTCTGACTCACTTCACGTCTCATATGTCAACAGAGAAGAAAAGTCCTCACCCTGAATGTGTGCTTGCCTTTTGTTCTTTGGAGAGACTTCTCCAGCTTTGTTGGGAATGCTAGCAGCCCTGTTTCCAAACACTTCCCGATTTCTTCCTAATAACTGCTGGCACGCTCTCTATCAAAATCTGCCACTTTCCTTCCTGCACAAAAGCTGTGCTTCCACCACGTGACCGCAAGCCGTGCCCAGCTCTGAGGCCAGATCCGCAGCCAAGACTCCTCTCTCTGTTTCCATGGCGTGAACAGGAATTGGAAACCAGCACACTCACCCCCAATATAGTCTGTTTTTTAAGAAGTCGAGAGAACATGTGTTTATTGACAGTTCATTAACAAACATCAACCCCCCTGCAAGCTGTTTACTAAGGAATGTAGTGAAGTGAAGATGTGTGAATATAAATAACTAACAAAGGAAGAATGGAGAGAAAACATCTCATGGCATTCCCCCTTTTAATGTATTTTGAATCTGTTTTATTTTCTGCTAGAAACATGTTGCTACTGAAGGTGTCTCTATGACACCCAGAACAGTAACAGCAGGTGTTTGTGTACTGGATCTAGAACACTTAAATACAACTCTGAAAAACTGGAATATGACATTCCTTCTCATTTTTTTTCCTCCTTGCCTATATCAAGGGATTTAAACAATTATTTTAAAAAGGAAAAAGAAGCTAATAAGTTTCATAATAAGGTTAAGGCTATAATTGCTAATTTCTAAAACATGATGCATATTTAAAACCACTGCAAAAGTTTACAAAAACCAAGCCCAAATCTTGAGGAACATAAATCTTGTTGGGGGTAAGAGAAACCAGCAAAGAATATATACTGTTCAATAAGGTGTTTCTCATTTGTTACATCAATACTCAAAATGGGCCATATTCAGCAAGGGTAGCTAACCATTTCCAAATGTTTAAAAAAAAATCTGACTATAATATCCTTGCATCAAACTGACTCCAATAATTATAGAAACAAGGGAAAATGTTTTGAGACAAGAACAAATCAGGTAAAACCTAATAAAGTCAAAAGGAAATTAGAAAATAGAAGGTTGTTTTCATGGGAGTTTAATCTGTTCACTGAAAATTGATCTTTATTATATGTCAAATCAATATTTTAAGGTTCTCTTTTA
>NW_016828394.1:146744-164572 GCF_001698545.2 Rhinopithecus bieti | reverse complement strand
ATCTCACACCAGTTAGAATGGCAATCATTAAAAAGTCAGGAAACAACAGGTGCTGGAGAGGATGTGGAGAAATAGGAACACTTTTATACTGCTGGTGGGACTATAAACTGGTTAAACCGTTGTGGAAGACAGTGTGGTGATTCCTCAAGGATCTAGAACTAGAAATGCCATTTGACCCAGCCATCCCATTACTGGGTATATACCCAAAGGATTATAAATCATGCTACTATAAAGACACATGTACACGTATGTTTATTGTGGCACTATTCACAATAGCAAAGACTTGGAACCAACCCAAATGTCCATCAATGATAGACTGGATTAAGAAAATGTGGCACATATACGCCATGGAATACTATGCAGCCATAAAAAAGGATGAGTTCATGTCATTTGTAGGGACATGGATAAAGCTGGAAACCATCATTCTCAGCAAACTATCACAAGGACAAAAAAACACTGCATGTTCTCACTCATAGGTGGGAATTGAACAATGAGAACACTTGGTCACAGGAAGGGGAACATCACACACCAGGGCCTGCTGTGGGGTGGGGAGAAGGGGAAGGGATAGCATTAGGAGATATAACTAATGTAAATAACGAGTTAATGGGTGCAGCACACCAACATGGCACATGTATACATATGTAATAAACTTGCACATTGTGCACATGTGTCCTAGAACTTAAAGTATAAAAATTTAAAAAATTTACTGTGATGGCCCAGAAGATGGTAAAATAGTATAAGGGTTCTCTTTGGCAGGAACCTTGAAAAAGCTGTATCTTTTATTCGGTTGAAATTTTTACTAACCTGAAGACATGGAAGAAGAAAGGAACAATAGGTCCCAAGGAAGTATGTAGGGTTTTTTTTTCTGTATATAAAGTGTGTTTTGAAGAGGTATATTCACTTATTAAGTTCTCTGAAAGGATGACTGACTTGATATTTCCAATACGACTAATTTACAATACAATTTGAACTCTGCTGCATCCACTCATGGGGGCAGGAGGCATCTTTTCCCAATATCGGTGGAATGTTGTCTAGAGTAGTATTGATTGCACAGTGATGGGAAACTATAGGACAAACCTGAACTAATCAAGCAATAAGCTCAAAGACTACCTACCTTCAATAGTGTTTGAAGGTACATTTAATTATTGCATGGATGCAACGACATGAATAACATGCCATTTAGGGAAATGTATCGAAGAGTATTGACCAGATGACTAAGACTCCCTATTGGCTCTAATGTCTTTGGAAAAATCAAAGGGAATACGAAGTAAGTGTTTCAATTTGGAAAATGAATGCTACCACATGAGTGGGAGTGAGATATGGAGGGAGGGAGAAGGTATGACCAAATCTGAGATAATGTGCTCAACCAAAACCTAGAATAGATTCCAGGCCTAGAATAGTAACTTGTATAAGTACCTGAAAGTATGTTAGTAGTTTATCTGGGCAGATTCTCATCCTGCAACTGTGTATGTGTGTGTGTGTGTGTGTGTGTGTGTGTGTGTGCGCGCGTGCGCGCACGTGCGTGTAACCAAATAAAGAATATAGAACTATATCTCTTCCAGTGGAAATTCCTTAATAAAAAATAGAATTAAAATGCTGGTTACTGTTATAATATTTGAGTCCTTTAGTTAGGAGCTTATTGCCCACGAATCTTATAAACTTCCAAATTTTACCTGGAATCTCAAAAGAAAGAGTAAAACAAAATATCAGGAAACCCTTCTTAAAGTTTTCAGTTCCTCTAAATTCAACTTATTGCTTTAGTTGAGACCACTACCTACAACGTCTGCTAGCAACGATATACCAATGATGGCCAAAACCATAAATGTTAAGATTCTCACCTGATTTGAAAATTGATTTCTATGGTCCTGTTCATGATTAGTTCATGTTTCTAACTTCTATTCTCTAAGTTTCTCAAGTCTCTTATTCAATGACCTGAGTTTATACTTCATTTTTCCATTTTGTAGATACTGACCTTGTTTTAGACTACTTTGCTTATTATATAAGCACTACTATCACTTGTTAAGGGAAATAAAACTGCACAAGTAATGTGCTCAGGACAATTCTAACGGTGCAAGGACATGAGCCTTAAATAATATGGAATCACATAGTAAGAGTGTTGTTTTCGATTTTCTCTTAATTGTTCTGATTACATCAATGAGGGAGTCTCAGTTTGGTGCTAGTATTTCTGGAACACCTACCACTTGCCAATCTCCATGTTTAGCAGAGTCATTGGCAGGCAACAGTGTCCAGCTACAATCTAACAACGCTGCTTTTTCTTTCTTTCTTTCTCTTTTTTGAGATGGAGTCTCACTCTGTCACCCAGGCTGGAGTGCAGTGGTGCAATCTTGGCTCACTGCAGCCTCCGCCTCCTGGGTTCAAGTGATTCTCCTGCCTCAGCCTCTAGTAGCTGGGACTACAGGTGTGTGCCCCCACGCTCGGCTAATTTTTTGTATTTTTAGTAGAGATGGGTTTTCACTGTGTTAGCCAAGATGGTCTCAATCTCCTGACCTCGTGATCCGCCCACCTCAGCCTCCCAAAGTGCTGGGATTACAGGTATGAGCCACCGAACCCGGCCCAATGCTGCTTTCTTTTCACTGAATTCATCTTGTGGTTACCTTCCATCTACGGCAGGTGAGGCTGAACTGCTACTTACTGCAGCACTATAGCTTCTTTTCAAATAAATTCAAGTTTAAAGAGTAAATTGATGTAAATACAGTTATTTTTTAAAACAGTACAGATGATATAAAGATATGGCAATAGTCATGAAAGTGATACGAGAATAGTGTTTGCAAGGAAATCCAGTGTAAAATAAACATCTCGGCTGAAAACTGGCAACCTGGATTTTTGGTGGCAGTTCTGCCTAACCAGCTTTGGAACCGTGTGAAAGTCACTGAACATCACCTATCTTGACCACAAGGTGAAAAAATTAGATCAGTGTTTTCAATCTGACTGTGCACTACAATCACCTGAGGAACTTTTAGAAAATGCCAGTGTTGGGCTCTACCCCATACCGATTATTTCAGAATCTCTGGAGGCAAAGATTAGACACCAGTATTTGCTTTAAAGATGGCCAAGAAATTCTAATATAAGTCCAGGGCAGAGAACCATTGGGAGAAACGATCTCTAAAATCTTCTGAGGCTTAATATTGCACTCAAAATAATTTTAAAATGCAAAGATCTCTTTTCTCCCTGCATTTACTTTTTTGTTTGTTTTTAACCTTCCCCTGCTTTTCTTTCAACGTTCTGGATCTACATATCCTTTTGGAATTTTGCTGATGTGACATCTCCCAAATCACTATTATCCACAAAAGCCATTAATGTGCTATTTGCCTACTTCTCGGATCAGTAATAAAGCCATTAAAGCAGAAGCATCAGAGTCTAAAGTCAGAAAGCCTGGACAGACAGTCCAGCTCTATAACTCCTAGCTCCGTATGTGTGAGAAGGGGAGGAGGAAAAAGGTATGATTCCTTGACTTGGGTGCCAAGAGGACCCAAGAAGGTCAGCACTGTGCAACAAAGCTCCTGGAGATGGGGTGCACTGTAGAGGCTGGGAGCGTGGGCTCTGGGGCACATACCACTTAAGCCCCTTCATCAATAACCGCTTACCCCAGCAATGGCACATCAGCAAAGCCATTCCGAGCAGCTTGGCTTTCCTGTCCGCCACAGGCCCGGGGTGGAGGGGGGTGTTGCATGATAAATGCTGAGCCATAAGCCATTTCTCTCCCAGCCCCTGTCTCCTTCCCAGCTTAATTAAGAAATACCATGATTCCCGTCCTTCTCTCTCTGGGTTTCCCTTTTATCTCCCCCTTCCTTGGTCTGCAACAAGGGGTGCTGCTCTCTACTTTTTAGTATACTAGGTGGAAGTAAATGCTGATGACAAGTCCTGGATGAAATTGGGAACAGGTACAATTTCAGGACCAGACTTTTTTTTAAATTAAAAAGAGTCGCTTCTATCTCCTCCCCTAGGTTTTCCTTGGCTGACTCTGGTGGTTCTCAGGCAGTGGCCTCAAACTCAAATGCCTACAGGAACACACAGAAGTGCTGCATCCCCAGGTAAAGAGAGCAGCTATACTCAGCGACAGCTGGGGGTTGCTGGGCAGGCATATGAGCCCATAATTATACATTCTCCAATTTTATAAAAGCAGCCAGATATATGAATTTGAACGTGAAGCCTGATTTCATGATGTTGGCAACAAATGCAAATTCTTAAAAAATATTCTGCCAACCGAGCCAAATGCATCTGAGGACCAAATTAACTTAGGAAGCTACCCACTTGGGAACTTTTCTCAGTTGTGAGGTTGGGGGAAGGGGAAAGAAAATTCCTAAGAATTTAATCTCTCTCATTTTATTGGGCTTGCCAGATTTATATAATCTTTGCCTGGACCCCAGTTCAGAAATTTAATCACTCTTTCAACCAAATAATAGTAATTATTATTATTGTTTCTATAACTTTTCATTTGCACTTCTGCTAAACTCACCTATAAATAAGGAACTACTATTGCCACCATTTCACATAAGGAATCTGAGGCTCAGAGAGACTGAATAACTCAACTTCAATCACACAGCTAGGAGGTGTCAGAGACAAATGTGAGGTTGAGGTTGTCTAATTTCAGCTTCCACATTTTTAACCCTACATCTACTGTGGAGCTTCCAACCCTAGCACTAAGAGATCTGAGAAATATGAGGGAGTTAGACAGGGACAACATTCATTCATCAGTTGGAGAGATAAAGTAGACAGGTTTTCATTAAAATCCAGGCTTATGCATATACCAAACCATATGCCCCTGGGCACACTATTTTACTTTTCTGAGCCTCAGTTTCTTTATCCATAAATGGAGATAGCATCAGTATCTCCTATAGCCACTAGTGGGTGGGCATCACAAGCATAGCACCTGGAGTATAATAAACCCCAGATAAGTTGCACTACTATTGTCATTTTTCTCTTATCTTTACTATGGGGTCATCATTCCTCGTGTTAAGCCTTCTAGCCTTCAGCCATAGAATCTTAAGCCCTTGGGGTTTAAGAACACTTTTAATTTTTCAAAGCCTTTTAATACCCATTATTTCATTTGATCCTCCCAACAATACAAGGAGGTAGGCAGGGCAGGGATTACCTTGTATGACAGATGAGAGAATGAAGGCAGGAAAAGGTTCAGAGGGTGTCCAAATTCACACAGACATAGGCTCCATAACTCTGTGTTTTCTTGTACTTACTAGACACTCTAAGGAGGAAGTGGGGGATAGGGAAGACCACTAAGAGTAGAAGCATTACATATGTGTCTGTGAGTGCCTAGACATTTCATAGGGATCATAACACAACTAACTGCCCAGGAAAAAGATATAAGAACCCTTCTGAAGAAACATAAATGAACTGGAAGTAATATGTTGCAAATTATGTAGATAAATACTTACAGGAAAAAATTACTAGAAGCAACTGCAACCAAGACTAGATAGTAAAATATGGAGAACTTTCTGAAGGAGGAAAGTCAAAGGCCTAGAGCCCCTTCTATGCATATCCCCCGCTTACTAGGATTGGGAATGGTGTCCCCCCCGAGGCTCACTGGAGCAGCACTGTGGAAAAAACAGGCCACTCTCCCCAGCTCCTCTGTCTCTGCAGCACCGTTTACAACACAGACAACTGGATTATTAAATACTGTATTTTCAGCATCTAGCACATTATCTGGATCATAGTAGGTGCTTAAAATAGGTGGAATGGATGAGCGAATGAATGAATACCTCTGGTCACAAAGACAGAAGAAACTATGAGCCAGCCATTTGCAATGGACCTAGCCCATTCTGGTGGATGTCTGTTATTTTTCCTGCCCAATGCCTCCTCTTTCTCTTTATAATTGTACTTTTCCTTTCGTAAACTGCCCCTGGTCCATTCTTCATGGTCTTAGGGGAACTGATAACCATGTCAGGCCATTCTCACTCTTTCCCTAGACACTGACTCTTGAGAAGAGTGGGACCTAGGGGAGGAAGAAGGAGGAGTCCAGGCCTCTGCCAGGCAGCATCCTGAGAGACTACACCATAGCCCTAGAACTGCCTCACATCCTCATCTTCCCAACACCTCCTTATTCAACTCTTCTCACTTCTAAACTCTCCAATAAATCCCTTTCCCTTTGCTTAAGTTGTCAAGAGTCAGTTTCTATTGCTTGTAAACCAAAGGACTCTGCCTAATACACCCACCACCCTATCTTTGAAGGGAAGAGTTGAGGGGATAGGGTTGCTATTGTATCAACTGATGCAATTCCAAGAGGCTTTAAATAGGTCCATTGTTCTTCTGAGTCTGCCTCCCAGAACTTATCAATAATAATATAAATATGACAAGAAGTGTATAGACAAGAAGGCTATAGCCTGTTCAGGTTGCCCCTAGCTGATGCAAAGGAGAGATACCTACTTCAAATATTTTGCTCCTTTTCTCTCCTTCTGGCTTAGATTTTGCAAAGTATAGCCAATGAAATAACACAGAGAGGAGGGAAAAGAATTTTTTAAACCCTCAAAGGGGTCTTCCCTCTTTGCCTCATTCAGCAGTTGGTATCTCCAGTTGAATTAGCTCCTGCATAATTCCAACAGAAAACCCTCTGGCAGCCACTGGTCTTGCCCACCACAGGCTTAGGCCCTCTTCTCTGCCCCAGAGGAACATCGTTGACATGTCCTTCGGTGTCATGCACGCTTCCAGGCCTCTGGTGCATATCAGGAGATGTGTGTTGATGTGTGTTGACTTCCTAGCTGTCTGATACCCAGCAAATCCTCCCACGCACCTCCAACACCTAATTGAGCAACAACCCTCCATATCACAGCAGCTGGACAGCTCCAGTCTGTACCTCTCTTGTTCCAGCATGAAACAGAAAAGAACAAATTGGAGAAGGGCTTTCTGCAAAGCCTCCTCTTCAATCCCCAGGTCAGAGAGCTGTGCTTGGTTTTTAATAAAATGCACAATCGGACCTGAAAAGGAGCCTGCTAGGGTGGGAGATTGCTGCTCCTGAGCCACATGATGGACAATTTCTTGTCAGACTGGAGAGCAAACACAAACCTCTTCATGTCAAATGATGGATACAAGTGATGGTGAGGCTCTTGGAAAACCTCAGACAAGTGCTTAGTCACAGCCATCAGTGTAATCCACCACCATTTAAAACCAATTGCAGGCATCCCTGTGATCAACACAGACAGAAACCTGGCGGGGACACAGCCTTCCTTACTAAAGCCTTCCTCTGTTTGTGTGCTGCTCCAGACCCAGCTCATGGTCAGAAGAGCACAGTGGCCATGAGAAGAGAGCATCAGCAGTAACGACTTCAAAACTTCCACTCTTACTCTCCTTTCTCAAATCTGTAAGGGGTCAAGTGCCTATCACAGCCATTCATTCATGTGTTCATTCATTCAAGACATATTAATTTATTATAACAGCATGTCCGACATGCTATAACTCACTCCTTCCCTTATTCCAGACAGTATCCATTGACTGCCTGACCTCCCCTGCTAAGTGCTATGGAGTGCATTATTTCTTTTTCTTTTCTTTTCTTTTTTTTTTTTTTTTTTGAGACGGAGTCTTGCTGTGTTGCCCAGGCTGGAGTGCAGTGGCGCGATCTCGGCTCACTGCAACCTCCGCGTCCCAGGTTCACGCCATTCTCCTGCCTCAGCCTCCCAAGTAACTGGGACTACAGGTGCCCGCCACCACGCCCGGCTAATTTTTTTGTATTTTTAGTAGAGATGGGGTTACACCATGTTAGCCAGGATGGTCTCAATCTCCTGACTTCATGATCCGCCCGCCTCAGCCTCCCAAAGTGCTGGGATTACAGGCGTGAGCCACCGCGCCCTGCCAGAGTGCATTATTTCTATGCAAAACTCTAGATGGTACAGTCCTTCAGGAACCTGCAGTCTTAGCAGGGGGAATAAAACATGGAAAAGGCAACTAGAATACAAGATGGAAAATGATGAGTGTTATGAGACATGCAAACAAAACACAACAGCACTTCAGAGAAACCATTGGAGGGGTTGATTAAGAGACGGATCAGGAAGCTTCAAAGAGGGAGCAAAACATGAACCTCCTGTGGCAGGGTGGAAATGATTCTAAACATGGGAGTGGGGCACCGAGGGGTGCAGTCAAGGTGCAGGTGGGGCAGCATAAAGAACACAGTCAGAGAAACACCACCCTGACACCAGGACAGCACTCTTCTGCTGGTGATGGAGCACACTGTGGGGACATCCCAGGGAAACCAGCCTCTGGGCTCCTACCAGGAAGGCCTTGGAACAACATTCAGCAATCCTGGCTCATGAAGCCAGCTCAAGCTTCTTCACTGGAGAAAGGCACAACAGAAGAGGCACTTTACAGAAGGTCTCCCTAGCTGCAGTGTG
Source organism: Rhinopithecus bieti (assembly GCF_001698545.2). Classification (NCBI taxonomy): domain Eukaryota; kingdom Metazoa; phylum Chordata; class Mammalia; order Primates; family Cercopithecidae; genus Rhinopithecus; species Rhinopithecus bieti. The sequence continues at coordinate 156,218 of NW_016828394.1, read as the reverse complement.
GAGGAATGGATTAGAGGAGGAGACTATTTTAAGCAGGAAATCAAGTTAGAAGGCAACTGCAATAAGAAAGGCCTTGAACTAAGGTTGTGGTACCAAAGAGTAATGACACAAAGACCAGCTCTCATTGTGATGTCACTCATACAGTCCCAGAAAATAAGCACTAGGCTTGGCTTTGAGAACCAATGTGATTCCATACAGAACTGGGCTCCAAGTCAGAAAGTCTTGCTTCCAGCCCCAATTCAAGTAAAAACCAGCTGTGTGACCAAGCAAGTCCCTTAGTCTCCCTGTGCCTTGTTGTCCTTTTCTGTCCCTATCCACAGTGACTCTTAATGGGAATTGCATAAATGTGTTTTCACTTTTTTTTTTTTATATAAGAACTATAGAGACAAGGCTCATAACAGAACTCTACTATGCCTATAATGTGATCTGTCGAGGCTCTTTACTCTCTTAGTTTCTATGTCAGAGATAATCTCACTCAAGACATGGGCTAATCTCAATTAAACCCATCAGTTTCCATTTTTCTCAGCACTGATGAGCCAACCGATAGCAAAAGATGGTATGTAAGAATGGCACTAATGGATCCCAACATTGAGCTTTAGTCATAGGACCTCCTCAATGTCTCAATGTCCAGTAACTGCAGAAAGAGTAACAGACATCATAGGGAAGGGAGGGAATCATAAAGCCCTGCTCTGCTATGTACTATCTGTGTGATCTTGAGCAATACACTACGGAACTTTAATTTCTACGTCTGTAAAATAGAGTTAATAATCCCTACCCCTGGCACTAATGAGAGAATTAAAGAAATATGTTCCACAGAGCACAATGCCTGGCACATAGAAAGCACTTGATAAATAGAGGCTAACATTCGTTGTTATTTTTATTATTGATGACATCATAGGCCATTGTTTCATGAATTTCAGACTGCAATATTTTCATGTTCATTCTAGCATACCAGATGGTTGCTTAAAATATCTGAATCACAAAACAGCTTTAGACATTCCATTGAATAAAGCGAATTTATTTTTTAAATTAAAAAATCTCATATTTTATGCAAGAGATGTCTTTGTAGAGATAGTCTCTTTAAAAACACTACCACATGTTTTGCCACTACTTCTTGACAAAATGTTTTCAAGAAAAGAAAAGTGCACACACACACAATTGTTCTACTGTCAAGAAAATATATCAAGCCTGAGATGTTAACATTGCCAAAAGATGACAGTATTTGGCAGACCTAAAAATGTTTGTCATCTTAAAAGTATTTATGCAAAAGCAAAAAATAAACAATTCAATATTTTAGTCACTTTAGGTGATTATGGCAAGTCATTAGGTTTTTGTTTAAAATGTTCTTGGAGAAAATGCACCCTTCTCAACCTAGCTAGTTTTATCCTTTTGCATATAAAATTCAAACCATTTCTTATGTTGTTTCTGTGTTACCTGTGGAGTGTTGGCGTTTGCACAATGCAAGGGCTGAACAAATCTCCTCCCTGCCTGCCCATTTCACCCCTCTCCAATGTTTTTGCAACACATTTTAAATTAAAAGCATTTACTAACTGTAAGACCTTCAGCAACTCACCAACTTCCCAAGACTCAGTTTCCTCCTCTATTAAAAAGTTGAGATGGTGGTAGGGTTGAGGAGAGATGGACTGCTAAGTCCTGCCTGGCTCACCACACGGGGCTAAAAGAGAATGGATCTGAAAAATCTTTTTGTTAATGGTGAATCCATTTAAAGGAAAAAAGGAGATTGGGGAACATTTAAACCATGAAGCAACAGCTTATTCAACTAAGACTTTCCTCAACATTTGCCTTCCAGAATCCTTAAATAAATCCTTGTAAGGCAAAAAAAAAAAAAAAAAAAAAAAAGGATCCTTTTACCTAAATGCAAGTGGACTGCTACTGTGCTCATGTAGCAGTGGAGGCCAAAATGTTCTCCAACTGGCTTCCCTAATGATTTTTTTTCATCACGAATTAAAGAAACGTATGCCCTTTTGAAACTATTTATGAATGTGTATCTTGGTGAAGTATAAATACATTAGATCCATTTTCTCTTGCCCGCTTCTGGTATAGAAAGACATTGATGTGTTTTTTGACTGAGGCCTCATGAACTCAGTCAAGTTTCACAAGTCTTTCTTAACTGGACGCACATGTCATGCCCAGAAACTTGTGTATATATAGTGCTTAGGATTCTGGCACTGCCAGGAAAAGGGGGCATTGTCAAAGACAATTAAAGTTTATTTACTTTACATACCATTTCTGGATCAGAATGTTCTTTCTTTTATGCTGATGCTGAAGATAGCGTTTAATCTCATTCAAGTTGTTGGCAACTATGTTTTTTGGACAGATTTACGTTTCTTACCAATTTATATTTCCTGGTTTTCAAGTTCCTGGTAACTAAAAATTTCATTTAAAAAGACATCTGAGGAACAGCATCATTGAGATGTTCTGTAAATAAGACTTGCGCGACTTGCAGCCAGAGATTACTGTGCTTGTCGTATTTTCGCTGGTGAAAGCGTAATTTTATAGGATTGTCATCCCCACTAACGGGGTATATAAGAGCGCCTGCTGTTTCTTTCTTTCTTTCCTTGTTCTTTTCTTTTTTTTTTTTTTTGCTTTTTTTTTTTTGAGACAGAGTCTCACTCTGTTGCCCAGGCTAGAGTGCAATGGAGCAGTCTCGGCTCACTGCAACCTCCACCACCTGGGCTCAAGCAATTCTCCTGCCTTAGCCTCCCAAGTAGCTGGGATTACAGGTGCATGCTGCCACACCTGGCTAATTTTTTTGTATTTTAGTAGAGATGGGGTTTCACTGTGTTGCCCAGGCTGATCTTGAATTCCTGAGCTCAGGCTATCCACCCAGCTCAGCCTCCCAAAGTGCTAGGATTACAGGCATAAGCCACCATGCCTCGCTGTTTCTTTTAGACTTGTTGGGGATTGAGTGTGACCTACAAGGAGGTCTCTGCTTGGTATCTGGCACAACTACTGAATTGATGGATTATCAAGGGGGAAAAGTTTCTTAAAATCCTACTGTTTTCTCTCTGAAAATAGGGATAAAAATTCTACCCACAGGCATAGCAATGGTGATGAGAAATACTGTGATTAGTAGAGAAAAAGTGGAATAAATATTTGGAGGCAGACATCAACTAGTCAAAGGGTAAGTCCTTTCACTACTCTGAGCCTTCTTTTCTTGTCTGTAAAATAGAACTAGCAATACTCACCCTATGAGTTCAAGGGATTGCTCCGAATTTAAAATGAAACAAGGAGAAAGCACCTTGCAACGTATAAAGATGACCACTGCCACTCTCTCTGGCTATGTCCAGTCTTCCAAGTCTAAGTCGAGAACCAAGATCGCAAACCAGCAAAAGCAAAACCAAGGAACAAATTTCATCTTAGATCATAGTCAGATCTAAAGGATTAAACAGACCAGATGGAACATCCCAAATTCCAGTCCAACTGGGGAGGAAAGGGCAAGTCAAAATGTAAGTCTGTCCTAGGTAAATAGGCAGGCAGATAAGGAATTTGCAAATGCCTATGGTTGTCTCTGTCACTTTTAGCATTGCGGATAAATGATCCCAGTTATCATCACAGCAGTTGGGAAGATGGGTGAGTTACTTGGGTTCTCTTATCTCATTCTATGCTGGTTCCTGCACCTCAGTCAAACCCCCTCATGTGGTGGGTTAATCATTCCCCCCTTCCTGCAGATGGGTGTGTCTCAGAAGGAGAACAACATGAGCTACATCTCTATCCCACCAACTTAAATAACTGTGAGATTCCTCTTTAACTTCCCTACCAAGGAAAGACAAATGGAAAACTCCAACAATATGAATAGAACAAAAAACACTCTAATCTTCTATAGATACAATGAGCGATCTGATTCCAGTTATTATTTGGTTATTGTGTAGAATGGCTTTGCCCAAACCCAGCAAGCAAGCCACCCTCAGCCTCTTTTAACTCTTGATCTTAGAGTCAAGAGGCCTTTCAACTTACAAAACCCACTAAGTCTAAATGTGTCTTGTTGAAGGGAGCTGTGAAAACACAACATAAGCAAGAGTGACACAACCTGAGGAGCTGTCACCTTACATCATAATCTACTAATGACAACTCTGGAACATCCCTTGCACGCCTTTTGAATAAAGTATAATATTTCTTCGAGCTCTACCCCTAAGATTTTGCCTGGCTTTAACACTTATAATCATACTGGCTGGAGGCCTCATAACGAGAGTGACTGATCTTGCATTACCATTTTACACTTTATCATTGGAATGGTTATTTTATCAGGAATTCATTTCAACCTCAAAATCCCAAACACGCCATTACATTAAGAGATCCAGTAGGGCAAAAAACACAGTTTTGCTCAAACTAATATGGCAGAAAATTCATGGATGACTTTTTGCATTAGGCAAGAATTCTTCACTCTAGACAATGCTAAACAACAAGGTTCTCCAAGTTCATTTTGATTATCAAAAATTTATTCTGAATTTAACACTTCAGAAATCAATCAACAACATGAGAATCACACTTTCAGACTCCAGCAATACACAGAGAAAGCACTGATCCCTCTGATGGGTTGTCAGCTATCAATCAAGAGAAGCCAGGGCCTTCTAATTGGTTACCCTCTGCTTTGCCCAATAAGGTATCCACTTACATCCTGGCCAAGCCTTGAGGAAAACTCATCTTCTGTCTCAGAGTTCATTTCCTCCTTGATGGGAGAATTTGGGGAATGGGAGTAAGTGGTAGAAAATTGGAGAAAGAGCATGCCAGGTGCTGCCTCAGATTTTCCTTTTTCTACTTCTCTCCAATAACACATTGTCCTTGGATTCTTACTAGTGGCATAAAATCATCTGAACCTAAGTATCGGTGGTATCTTCCTGGAGTCATATTTTATTTAACAAGAGACAATGGTTTCATGTGGAATAGTCACTGCAGGGGAAACTTTTAGGCACAGTAGCAGATCAATGCTAGGGGGAGGTTCATAGGCTTGGCTTAGAACTGCTGTGAAATCAGCAGCAAATGCACAGGTGTCAGAAGGATTCTGTGCCTATATAATCTCCAAGGCCCTTCTGGGTCCTGAGTCTAAAAACTAAATGATCTTCCAGTGCAAGAGAAGCTCTTGACACCCCTCAGTGTGGTGTCGAGGAAAAAGCCCCGAACAGGGCATCCTGTGGAGAGCAGAATGACTCCAGGATCTGCCATTTGTTAAGCTCTGTGAGCTTGGATATATGCCTTACCCCCTCTGACCTTCTTACAGGGTCACTGTAAGGATTAACTGGATGATTTAAGAAAGAACCCAGCACCCTGCCTGGCACAGGATCACTGCATGATAAAATCTCAGTTCCTTCTTTCTTCATATCACAGTGCACCCTGTCCTACTTCACCAATGGGTAGGGTGGTCCTTGCCTGAAACGATGAGCTAAGAAAGATGATCTCATCTTCAGTCACAGACTCACAATGCAGTTTTATCACATGACGTGCAGAGTCCCCCAAAATGTATTAGTGAAACCTACTAGATTCCAGAGGTGCAATAACGGTGTCAAGTGCTGCATGAAGAGGATTTAGACTCCCTGAGGATCTCGGCCCTGTTTCTAGCTGTCTGGCCTCTAGCCTTGGAGAATACAAACAACTATAACAGATTCTGGGCCCCAAATCCAACTTTAATTTACTGGTGACCTCATGGCTTTCAGGAGCATTACACAGGACTTATCTGGAATTCACTCTTTCCAACACCCTTTCTTTTATTAGAGAAATCTGATAATCATGCTGATTTCTCGGATCTTTTTATCTAGAAAGGAATTTTTCTGGAAGTACTTAGTGTTGTTTTAATCAGATCAACAAACATGTCCGGCACTTTATAAATAACTTGTAAGCATGTAATTTCTTAATATACTTCCTGGGTAAATTAGTGATGGCTTTGCTACAACTTTCTCTAATTTTTATGAAATTTTTAACTAACTCTCACTTATAGGTTAACCATAAAGATTGTTGTCTAGATTTGGACAGTTGTGATTTCTGTCTTTTACCCAGAAGTAAGGGGCGAAGGATATTCTTTCACTTTCTTCAAATTTGGTTTCTAAAAGTAACTTTAAAATGTGAGCTTATTCTAAATTACTTAATTCAGTTCTGGGTGTGCATTTTTAAGGTTGTGAGGAGGCCAAAGACATGTAGTATCAGTGGAAAGTGAGGCGAATCTTAACACAATTTCTTGAAAACACTTTATATTTAGTAAAAATCCATTTAAGCAGCCTTACAGGAACTGGACACTTATACCAATTATTACTGAGTTTCTAGTTTAAAGACAACAAATGCAAAGAATTAGGATACTCAAGCCCATTCCTAAAAAAGGAAGGCTCACATCTTACATGTCTAAATATTCAAAAGCTATAAAACAAGATAGTAAACTTATAAATGAAATACGTTATACCTCCTATCTTGACAAATACTTCTTTATAACAACCTGGAAGGCCAACTTCGATGGTAGAATTTTCAGGTTCTTCAATGTTCCTCTCAAGTAGTCGGTGGCATAGAGAGGCCAGCTCCAACTGCACCCCATCCCCTTCTCTTTTCACCTCTGGCTCTGATCCAGATCTCAAGGATCCGAACACAGCACACGTATGAACACAGCAGTGCTCACATCCAATCTCCCTCATCATTCTCCACAAAAGCCCTTTGTCTACTCCTTAAGACTCAGGGTGCACACATGAGTATACCCCACAGAACCAAGCCTTGAAAGTGAACTCAGGGCCTTTGGAGCAGTGAATTCCTGGGTCCCAAGAACTCTGAGCAACATCTTACAAGAGTGGGCAGTTTCCAGGTGGCCCCAAGGGTCTCTCACTCCCTGAGGAGCGCCAGACTGGGACCCTCTAAAGAGCAGAGTCCAGGCAGAGGACCCTTGAACTGGGTCTGTGAGCAGTGCTAGACATTCAGCCCCATTCCGAATAAATACTGCACATTCTACATAGCTAAGTATTAAATATTTTGCAGTTTCCAATTATCTAAAAATTGCTAATCCACCTAAGTAGAGTTGCTTATTCTCCATCTACTCCTCAATTCCCTAAAATCCAGATTCTCAATGCATAATTTAAGCTGGTCTAAATTCACCAGTGATGCCCACTCTGCCAGATCCAACTGACTCCCTATAGCTCTTTTCTTCCCGTTACTTCTTTCTGGGTCTTCTTGAACCCATTCCTGATTTCCACTGGTGCTTCTCCTTACACCATGCAAACTTATTCTCCAAACTAGCACAATAGTAGTTAATGAATGAAGCACATGTAACACGTCACCCCTCTCGCAAAACCCTCCAGTGGATCCCTGTAGCCCAAAGGAAGAAGTCCAAGCCTCCCAGACACAGGTCTTTGCTAGCTCTACAGCAGGCTCTCCCTCTACTCCTTGCCTCAATGCTCACATTCCTGCAACATCAAAACACTCCTCACATCATTTTTGCATTCAGCAGTAATTTACCAGACGCCCATTATGTGACCCCCACAAGGAATGTTTTATACCTTTGCATACGCTGCTCTCTCTGCTGTAAATGGCCCTGCCCTGCCACCATTTCCTTCCCCTCCTCTGCTACCTCCTCCTCATTCTGAAAGGCTCAATTCAAGACACTAACCTCCTCCAGGAAATCTTCCGTGATATTACCTCCCATCAATTAGGACAGACATTCCCTTCTTCCATGCTCCCAATGTCTCCTCCTTGCATCGCTTTCCCTGTACTCTATCTTATTAAATTTTAATGAAGTCCTCCACCCCCAAATTATGAGCTTCTTCTGGCCAGTCTTATCTATATTTGTTTTCCAGAGCCAAACACCCCATGTGTGCTTGCAAAATGAACTAAACCCAATCTGTGTTGCTTTCTGCTCAGATGCAACCTCCTCAACAAGGCTTTCCTCAACCCTTCTCTAAAACTGCCCCTTCTCTGCAAGCTCTAGCCCCTAACCCTGCCTTATTTCCTTTATAACACTAACTACCTGACATTGTGGCATATATTTATTTCTCTTCCACATCAAGGATAAGAGTTCCAGAAGGCCAGGGACTTTGTCCCCACTATTGACTGCCTGAATCCACAGTAACTGGAATAGACAGTTATTCAATACATAACGTTGAATAAGCAAATGAATGCACTAAATGTCTGAACTACTTCAGCTTCCGAAAACTTCAATCATTTGTCTATCACTTTACCAACCCACCTACCGCCCTTATTGTCATTTACTTAATAACTTTTCTTTAAATTGACTAGCTATTTTCAGTGAAATTATTCTAAAAGGAAACTATATGTAGAAAATCACTCAACTGAAGGGAAGCACAAAAGTAGGCATATAATTATAAAATTCAAAATGTATGTGCATCTCCTGAAATCATCTCACAGGCCAGCATTGGTGCTTTTACTGGTAGCTTACCACACTTCAGGAAGTGCTGTTGACTTGATCAAACAGATCTTTGATTCTCCAACTGTGCTGGATCGCAACATATATTATGTATGCTTTTCACCTAGTACTGAAAAATACCCACAACCTGAAAAGTTTAGCGCCTACACCCAAAGCATTTCTCTGTCATGGAAGCTTCAAAGGCTCAGTCCAAATACCACACTTCTCAAATTGCAGTGAATGAACCTCAAGCACACATAAGAGTTTTTGTGTTTCATTTTCTCTTTGAAAGAAAAAAAAAATTCTGACAGAAAAAGAAACAGAATGAAAGGCATATTGATGGCTCTTACCCAGAGACTTCACTCTGAGATGAAGCTGGGCTGCAGCCTGAGACACCAGTAATTCCTAAGAGTGTATAATGCCCCAAGAACAGAAAATGTGACCAATGGTGATTCCAAGTAACGGAGACATAATTTCAAAAGTATTAGTACTTATAGGCCGGGCGCGGTGGCTCAAGCCTGTAATCCCAGCACTTTGGGAGGCCGAGGCGGGTGGATCACGAGGTCAGGAGATCAAGACCATCCTGGCTAACATGGTGAAACCCCGTCTCTACTAAAATACAAAAAACTAGCCGGGCGTGGTGGCGGGCGCCTTTAGTCCCAGCTACTCGGAGGCTGAGGCGGGAGAATGGCGTGAACCCGGGAGGCGGAGCTTGCAGTGAGCCGAGATCGTGCCACTGCAGTCCAGCCTGGGCGACACAGCAAGACTCCATCTCAAAAAAAAAAAAAAAAAAAAAAAAAAAGTATTAGTACTTATAATTAGTTTCCATAAACATCCCAAATATTCTTTACTTCAACGAAGACAGGTTTCTTCTTTAAGAGGGACTACTTTCGAATAAGTTGTTAAGTTTTTTAGAGAACTCCTTACATCCAGTTAAAGGATCTGTCTTCAAACCTTTCTCTCTCTCTTGGCTAAGCGGGAACATGAGATGTTTTCAGTTAGAGAACAGAAAGCTTTCCAAGCATTCGTGAGAAATTGGTGGGTTTTGCCTCTTAAAATGCTGTAACTATACACAAATATTTTAAATCTATTCCAAGTGGCAAGTTTTCAGGATTATAAACAGA
>NW_016828394.1:139177-146639 GCF_001698545.2 Rhinopithecus bieti | reverse complement strand
AAAAAAAAAAAAAAAAAAAAAAAGTATTAGTACTTATAATTAGTTTCCATAAACATCCCAAATATTCTTTACTTCAACGAAGACAGGTTTCTTCTTTAAGAGGGACTACTTTCGAATAAGCTGTTAAGTTTTTTAGAGAACTCCTTACATCCAGTTAAAGGATCTGTCTTCAAACCTTTCTCTCTCTCTTGGCTAAGCGGGAACATGAGATGTTTTCAGTTAGAGAACAGAAAGCTTTCCAAGCATTCGTGAGAAATTGGTGGGTTTTGCCTCTTAAAATGCTGTAACTATACACAAATATTTTAAATCTATTCCAAGTGGCAAGTTTTCAGGATTATAAACAGAGAATCGATCAGTGTGTTCCAATGTTGACATGGTAAAAATGAAAACTAAGTTCAGCAGTTGCTGATGGTCTCAAAATTATGCTATCCACTGATCTGTAGTGTATTTTTTTCTTTCTTCTTTGAAATGAAGCACAAAGATTCAATAAGAAATAAAAACTTACTGACATTTTAACAAAGCCTCTATCCACCATTACAGACAGACATACATATATAAAATATGCATTAAAACTTTATTGTGAGAATAATAGTATCTAACTCTTTTTGTACTGTTCACTTTTTCTGCTGTTTTGGTACAGAAAGCTGTTGGTATATCTATCACTGGCATTTCTGAGAGACAGTATTGTCTGAAGCAGCAGTTCTCAAATGTGCTCCTGCAGAAATCTGAATGTCTCTGAGTCTCTTTTACGGGCCATGGGGTCAAAACTATTTTCCTAATAATACTACTGGGCTGACATTTGTGCTGAAGGTGCAAAAGCAATGATGGATAAAGCAATTCATGCCTTGTGAGAATCAAGGCAATCATGCCAAACCATACTCACTAATCATTGTATTCTTCTCCATCACACACTTTCAGTAAACACACACACACAAACACAAAGCATCAAAGCCACTTCACTTAAGAAATGTTGTTGACTAAAACTAATAATTTTATTAAACTTTTTTAAATATTAAATTTTATTAAATCTTGACCCTCCTTACATGTATGTACCATTCCTTGAGATAAAATTAGTAATACAGATAAAGCTTTTCGCTGCATACCAAAAAGTGCAATAATCACGTCCAGATAAAGCATTTGTGCAACTATCTGAGTTGCAAGCTGAAGTAGTTGTTTTTTGTTTTGCTTTTTCCATAGAACAGCATTTTTACTTGAAAATACAACTGACAAACTATCGCTTTTCAAACTTGCGTAATTGCAAACATTTTCTCAGAAAGTGAGACTGTCACTTCAAAGAACACTATTGACAGCAGCTGTTGCCAATAATAAAATTCAAGCTTTCAAGTAAAAATTAGAATTTTGGAAAACCTGGGTCCACCACTATGAGATTGACAGCTCTCCAATACCTTTTCTGATGAGATCAATGGTGATATTAATGAATATAAATTGTTGATACTGTCTAACAAAGTATGTCACATAACTCAATGAACATAACTCAGTGAGCCAACATTTTTCAAATGACCAATGTGTGATGTTACAAAATGATGATGGGTAACGGACGTATTCATAGTGAAAGATATACCAATGTATTTTAACGTAAGGAGTTAAAAAATTCATTGATATTGTTTCAGATATCACACCACAACTAACTTTTAAGAAACTTGTTAAGTTTTGGTGTAGTATCAAAGAAGAATAGTCACAGTTATCTGAAAAATAACAGTTAAAATACTCCTCTTTTTTTCCAACTATATATATCTATGAAGCTGGGTTTCCTTCATATAATTTAATCAAAATGACATCCAGGAACAGAATGTAGAAGCAAATATGAGAATACTGTATTCTATTGAAAGTCAGATAATGTAAAAATAAAACCATGCCAGTCTTCTAACTAAATGTTTTGTTTCAGAACATGGAATTATTTTATCATTATAAACCATGTTTATGTTAACATGTGATGGGGTTGCTATTATTATTTTTAAATGAGTGAGAAAGAAATCTTTTTTAAATTTCTCATTTTAATTTATAAGACAGTAAATATGGATAGACATAAGCCACATCAACAAAATTTTTTTGGATCTTCAACAATTTTTAAAAGTGTAAAGGAGTCTGAGGCCAAAAGGTTTGAAAAGCACTGGTCTAGCATTGAAAAGACTGGAATCTATAGTAAAGAAAGATCCACAAATTATGACTCAGCCATTCACTGACCGTGTGACCCCCTGTGCAAGTCATTTCATCCCTCTGAGCCTCAGTTTGCTTATCTGTAAAAGAAATGATATTCCCCCACCTCACAAGGCTGTTATGAGTCCTTAACACATACTACCCCCCTCTAATAATTACTAGCTTCTGATACTACCTTCATCTTGTCCTTTTTGGCCAACTTATTAAGTTGACACTAAAGTTGTTTAGATTTTTAAGGAGAGGATAAAGTGCCTTCCCCAAAACAGATGAAGGTTCCTCCTCTCAGGGGCTATAGGACCACATAGCTGTTAAGCCTGAGTCACAGTTCACCACAATATTGTCTGACACAGTGATTTCACCAGGGCTTAGCTAATCTCCTTACTAACTTGTTCCTCAGGAGAGTGGAAGCTAACCATGGGAGAAAATTCTATTACTTCCTGAGGCCACCAAAGTAATTTTCATTATCACCCATGTGTGTGTGTTTGTGTGTGTGTGTGTGCATGCGTGCACGTGCGTGTGTATGTGTTTAAGCTATGGTGGGTGCTCAGAGTAGCATAAAACCAATTGCTTCTAATTCAATTTCGTAATGGTTGCAGGGTTCCAATACAGTTGTACATAATCTCTGAAACTTTTTGCCATGATCTTAGGGAAAGACAACCAGCCCAGCAGAATAAGGTGAGAAATAAAAGAAACCACCCTCCCCACAGCCTTTTTTTTTTTTTTTTTTACTATTATTTCATTTTCCATTTACTCTTCAAGTCCTGTGGGATAGGTACACAAAGTACAAAAATAATCATTTCTCAATTTTCCCCTATTACTTTTTCCATAATTTGAAAACATAAAGCTCTTTCCACTGGCTGCCTTTCTAATTCTCCTTTCTATTCCTATTCCAGTGCAAAAAGTATTTTGCCAATGAAAGTGCTATAAACAGCCATGCCCTCACTGAAAAAGGCAATATGCCGTTAGCCTGACATATACCTCGCTTTTCCGCTCATTGTCAACACAGTGATTGATGGTGCAGTTCATTAATGTGGGACGATTGTCAGCTTTTCCTGAATAAATATAAAAAGAAACAAAGAAATCTCCACCCTTTTCAAGCCAGAGTGAATTATTTCCTATTTTCCAGGCTTGGGTTTAAAAATCCATAGGGCATTCATCTTACAGTAAATAATGAACATACCCTTTAATGGAAGAAATTTTAGTTTGGGTTCAGGGCTGACATAGTTTTTATATATATAGAAAAGGAGGAAGGAATGCTATTCAAAGGATGAAGCCATATAGGCACCTAAAATTGTACTTGAAAGCAAAACTTCACCTTTAGTATACATAGTCATGTAAAATGTAAGAAATTATCACCTTTGGACATCTGTAAAGTAAAAAGGATCTGTCATGTGCTAAACTAAAATGGAACAAGAATCATAAGGAAAGAAAGCAATAGAGTGGACGGAGAAGTAGAGGACTAATTTGCACCTGCCTAGGAAAGTTGATTAAAATCAGTGCACATCAAAAGGAAGTTTTGTGAAAACAATCAAAACAGATTTTTCCTTTCGATCGCTCTTTACTCTTGATGCAAGTTTGGGATGCTTCTACTGCCAGATACATTTACATATATAAGCTCATGAAAGGTAAGATCTTGGTCCCATTTGCCCTTTTATCAAGGGTTATTGCTCCTGTGACTTTTCTCTGCACTGGCATCTTTATCTTTCTGTCTGTTTGAACTGCTTTAATTGGCCCTTTGCTAACTCTGTTAGTCACAAGATCAACAAACATCATTGGGTGTGTCTTGCTTTTAGCTTTGGTGTACAAAAAGCAACAGCCGAAACAAAAACATCCTCATACATATGGCACCCACAAGCTGATGAACATGCAGCATCTCACTCTGGGCATTCTGTTCCTGTACAGATTTTCTTGGGTGGTAATGTGCTAATGACAATAATAATTTATTCTGAAGATGTGCTAAATTTCTTGAGTTGAATTGTGAAGTATTTTGAATACCACTAGAAGGCACAGGAAACTGAGAATTGCAGGAAAAAAAAAAAAACTGGCATTCTGCCACTACTTGAAGATTTAATCTGATTGTAATAGAAGGTGATTATTGAGGACTAACCAGAAGACCTTGGATGATTTCCTCTTAAAATGACAGCTTGCCGGTGTATTGTGCATTCTTAGAGCACATATGCATGGATCTGTTTTCAGGATGTTCTAATTCTTAGCAATACAGGCAGAGGGACTCAAAGAGTGACAACAGCTTACATTCATTGAGCACTGAGCACATGCCCGCAAGCCATGTGCTCAGACCTCATGTATCTCACCTGGCTCAGTCCACTCTCCAGCTCTAGTAGGTGTGATCTATCACTGCTCCCATTCTAAAGATGAGGAAGATGGAGCTGAGATTACACAAGTGGTTCCTTTGAGATCATAGATGAGTAAGTAGTGTAGTCAGGGTTCTCACCCAGCCCTGTCTGACTCCAGAGCCAGAACTGTGAGCCACTGAAATGTTGGGAGAGTTTCTATCAAGGAAAAATGCAATCGTCATTTGGCTTTAAAATGCTTCTCAGTGGGCTGGGCACGGTGGCTCACAGCTGAAATCCCAGCACTTTGGGAGGCCAAGGTGGGCGGATCACTTGAAGTTGGGAGTTTGAGACCAGCCTGGACAACATGGTGAAACCCCATCTCTACTAAAAACACAAAAATTAGCCAGGCGTGGTGGCGGGTGCTGTAATCCCAGCTACTGAGGGGGCTGAGGCAGGAGAATCGCTTGAACCCGGAGGCAGAGGTTGCAGTGATCTGAGATCACACCACTGCACTCCTGCCTGGGTGACAAGAGCGAGACTCCATCTCCAAAACAAAACAAAACAAAAAAACCGCTTCTCAGTGATATCACATTTGATGTCTCATTTCCTCCTCACTCTGATTATATTAAGTCAGCAAAGCATATAATATTACGTTCCTTTTACAGATAAGAAAAACAAAGTCCAGGGAGGCTACAGGACTATCTTAAGATTCAACAGCTCTGAATTGCAAGACCTTGGACCAGAATTCGGGTCTTTCCAGCACACTATCATTTTTGCTATAAAGTAGCAAACCAAAAAGACAGAGAGGTAGTAGGTAAGTAGGTAGTACGTAGGTAGGTAGATAATCAATCTTTCAGATTCACTGAGTGGAAAGGTAGTTGTTGCTGCCATATTTCAATTTACAACTGCTTAGCTTGTTCAATAATGAATTCCATGTTTCCCTACTTGCTGTGCTCTGGAAGTCTCTAGATCCACTGAATGTCACATTATCTCAATAGCTTCAGGTGATGAGATCCTGGATTCTTTATGGTGAAAGGAAGGCTAAGAGTCTTGATAAGCTTGAGGTGGAAGTGGCAACGCTGCTTGAAATTTACAGCCAGACTTAGCATCATGGGAAACTCTTCCTGTAAAAAGCCAGCCAGCAATATATCTACCCATACTTCTCAAATGGTCATAGCAACATTCCCAGCATGTCACAGAATAATAAAAACCAGTTGTGAGGAATGGAGAATTTGAGAGACAGAAAAATGCCCTTCAACAAACTAGGCTTTACACATTACCATGACCCAAAGACTGCAATAGAAAAGTTCCCATAGCTTCACAGCAAATTAAGATGGACAAGCTTTCTGGAATCTGTTGGGGCCAGACCTTGACATTCATCCAGAACATCCCACAAGGGAGGAAACAACCCATAAGAGCAGTAAATTTCTTAATCAAATCTCAAAAGTGCCCCCAATTGATAACACTACTCACTTTTAGAATTTTAATATCAGAGAATGAAGCTCCACTTATGACTGCTTTGACTACAAGAACTCAACTCACAGTACTTCACAAAGTGTGTGGCCTTCCCCTAAATATTGTCAGTAGGGAGAGTGTATACACTTTTGCCTTTTAAAGATGTGTTGAGTTGTGGGCCAATGAGAATATAATGAACCAACACTGATAATGTACATACAATGAATTTATTCTGTATTCCAAGGGACTCTTCCTATTTTCTCCCCAGCAAATTGAAAATGATATTTGTAACCTGATTTTAAAGCACTCCGAGTGTGCATTTCTCAGAGCTATTAACTGAGTTTGGAGAGCATTTTATATTTCTTTCCTGTACATTTATTATAGGACATCCAGGAGGGGGAAGAAATCAAAGATCATGAAATATCAGAGTTGTACACGGTTTTGTCTTTTCTGCATAAAAAACCAGAATACCAACTTTTGAAAGAAGACAAAAAATTATGATGATAGAATGCAGTGGTTCCTTAATCTTTTATGGGAGTGGACCTTTCTGAGAATTTGATAAAAGCCTCTCCCTGGGAAACTGCCTATGACTTAATAAAAAATGTTACAGCAATTTTAGAAGTTTCACTGTCCCACCCCTGAAATTTAGTCTTAAATTGTCTATAGGTTAAGAATCCCTGAATTAAAATATTCCCAACACCATAAAAAATCAGTTCATCTAACTGACTTTTCCTGTGTGCTAACAGAATCACAGTTCATGTTTTGCTATGGCAAATGCAGTGGATATTTAAATTTTACTCGAATCTAAACTTCCTGACCCCTCTCATTCTCTCTTCTTCCTTGGATGCATTACTCAATTTTATGCATAATGGTATAGAGGAGAATTCAATTAGAAACATTGTCTAAAAGGCTGTTTTTGCATCTCTGCCACTTAAAACGCAGACCCTCAGAGAGAGGTTTCCCCATCAAGAGAAAACTGTGTGTGTTCCCAGGACAATCAAACTGGAAGAGTTACACTTCCAAGAGATAACTGGGGCTGAAAAGGAAGGCCAGCTCTTTGGGGAGCTGGGTGATACCACAAATAATTAAGTGATAATTTCCACTTGAGTATTTAGTGGGGATGACACCAGGAGTCCTTCACCCTTGTCCCAGAGTGGTGCCCACTCTGTCCATTTTTACAATCTAATTTTACAACAGGTTAACTCTGGAAAGGCTATATGGTAAAGAGGCTATAGGGGGCATATGAGTGGAACTGACCAATTTGGTCATTAGCGAGTGTTGCACTTTTATTCCTCTCTTAGAGAAGTCAAGAACCATAATCATCAAATCACAAAGCAACGTGGGAATCCCTTTCAGGTAATCCCGTCTTTGATACCACCCAGATATTAGGTTTGTAACTTCACAAACTCATATAACCAATCATAGCCATGTTAAAATAAATAAATAAATAAATAAATAAATAAATAAATAAATAAAAGCCTGGGAAACTCTTGGGTTCTCACTAATGATGAAATTTAAACTCAGAATTGATTGGT
>NW_016828394.1:107996-137044 GCF_001698545.2 Rhinopithecus bieti | reverse complement strand
AACTATACCCAAAATACCCAAAACATAAAAAGTTTGGTCCATAAATAAAGCAGGAAAACAGCTCCAATTTCTATTCTCTGTTAACAGAAGGTTTCTGTCTAACGTGTTATTTTCCTTATGAAGCTGTAGAAATGAGTCTGGCTTGAAGAATTCTATTTTTAAAAACTTCCTATTTACATATGCTTTACTTTTCAAAAGAATGTCACCTTCCTATTAATTCAACACTTAACAAAGGCAATGTCAGAAATGTACCGTTGGTGGGGGCTTTGTTTCTCACTTGCCATTTTTTGATTAGAATCTGTGATAATTCATGTGCCCTCATTGTGAGACAACTAAAAATTATCATTGTCAATACAGTTTCCTAACAATCCCAGAACCCAGGCAATTAGTTACAAATAAGTCATTGTTGGCAAAATAAAGAATGTCATCTAATGTCTCAGATGAATTAAAGGAACAGCTGGAAAAGGAAGGGAAGAAGCACAGAGAGAGAAAAAAAGGGGATACAGAACTTCTTTATGGGGTCCCAGTAAAAGGAAAAACTTTATATGCCTAAATAAAGACACCAAAAAAAAATAAACATGCTTGAGAAGTCATTATCCAATACACTTTTAAGCCAACCCCTAAAAACAGCTTTTCTGAAATGCTTTTGGATGACTGTTTATATGTTAAAATCAACATTTAAATTGTGCTACAAAGCTTATTGTGTACTACATAAGCAGTTCTAAGACCTCTAGAACAACATAGCTTTGGGTCTAATCCACTGAAAACACACTCTGTGCACATGAAAATTTGGTTCGCTTTGGTTGGGAAAAAGTGAGGAATGTGCTTGCCTCCAAATTAGAAGAGGGTCAAGAAAGCATTTAAAAAATATATTCCTCCATGAATGACCAAGTAGCCAGGGCCCCTTCGTGCACCTGAGAGATTTGCCAGCCAAGATGCAGATCAATTCCTGAAAGAAGCATTCATACCTAAATATGCATTTATTCTCTCCCCTCCCCACCAAAATGCACAGTTCCAATTTTTTTTTTTTTTTCAAAAACAGGAGTTCAGAAATGAGGGGTGTTAGAAACACATAAGTTTTATTTGTTTAAACCAACGTTAAGTATTATGAGATGCGAAGGAAAGAAAAATCTCAGCAACCAGATAGATCCCAGTTACCCGACAAATGTTAGGATTGATTTTACAAGTTACTTTCTCCAAATTGGAAGGCAGCTTTCTACCATAGCATACAAAGTGGACAATGATCCATTTAATCATGATGTGGGAGATAGATTTTATTTACTAGCATGTAAGAGCTGCTTCACATTCACTACTTTTCAATACTATTTCACCTAACAGTCTGAACAACTCATCATGGTTCCATGTATAAGAATAAGAGATTATTTCTACTGAAACAAGTGGTACCAAACAAAAGTAAAATAAAATGAGATCACTAGAAGTTTAAGAAGTCAAACCTTTGACCCAGGAATTCCATGTCTAGAAATCTATTCTGAGATTGTAATCAGAGCAACAGTTGAAGATTTATATTCAAAGGTGTTCATCACACTGGTATTTACAACCATGAAAAACTGGAAATAACTAAAATATCCAATAGCGAGGATCTTTTTAAAAATCACGCACACATACTTTAGTTAACAAGCAGATGAGGAGACTGATACAAAAGAAAACCAAAGAAAAAAAGAGAAAATATACCTCAAATGCATTTATCTGGGAACTGGTGTGAATAAATTATGGGAATTGGTGTGAATAAATTATTTTGGTCTCCTTTTAAACTTTTCTTTTTTTTTTTTTTGAGACAGAGTCTTGCTCTGTCATGCAGGCAGGCTGGAGTGCAGTGGCACAATCTGGACTCAGCGCAGCCTCAGCCTCTTGGGCTTCAATGATTCCCCCACCTCAGCCTCCCAAGTAGTTGGGATTACAGGCGTGCACCACCACACCCCACTAATTTTTTTTTGTATTTTTAGTAGAGACAGGGTTTCACCATGTTGGCCAGGCTAATCTCAAACTCCTGACCTCACGTGATCTGCCCACCTTGGCCTGGCAAAGTGCTAGGATTACAGGTGTGAGCCACCTTGTCCAGCCTAAACATTTTCATATTTTCTAAGTCCTCTACAACAAGTAATATCAGCAAAGGGACACTTTGAAAATGTCAAAATGGCTTTTCTCAGTTTAAATTCTAATTAACATCATCTCCTTTAGACTCAAGGAATATAAGATGCTGGCAGTAGGAGGTGATTTTGACCTTGGCTAAGGGGAAGCTCAGCCAGTGGAAAGCTCTCCCAGCCTTATGCTCTCTTCAACCACAGGAGTTCTCCTTTTATTTACTTTAATTATATTTTTAACTTGATGTCAAGCCAAGTCCTTTTCAATTTATGGAGGAGAAACCCCCCCAGAAAAGTTAAAGGTCTTGCCTAAAGTTACACAGCTTGTTAGTTGAAGATCTCATATTAAAACTCAGATGTAGGCCCGGCGCCGGTGGCTCAAGCCTGTAATCCCAGCACTTTGGGAGGGCCGAGACGGGCGGATCACGAGGTCAGTGAGATCGAGACCATCCTGGGCTAACATGTGAAACCCCCGTCTCTACTAAAAAATACAAAAAAACTAGCCGGGCGCGACCGCGGGGCGCCTGTAGTCCGCTAACTACCTCGGAGGGCGAGGCAGCCCGGCCAAATGCCGCGGGGAGGCGGAGCTTGCAGTGAGCCTGAGGGTTACCACTGCCACTCCCAGCTGGGCGACAGAGCGAGGGACTCCTGTCCTCAAAAAGAAAAAAAAAATAAAATAAAAAAAAAATAGCGCTTCTCAGATGTCTTCATTCAGATAATCCTGTGTCCACTTTGCGGTTCTGTCTGTCCAACAAAGAGTACATGTTTTCTGTTAATTGTTTTATGGTGGTAAGATACCCACACAGAACCAACCAAATTGTCTTGCACAGTATTTCCTCCTCCAAAACCTACCCTCAACCTTGTGATTGTGTGGAACTTGATAAAGGAGCCTCGTTTAAGAAAATGCCACTAGAAGCCAATTAACAATAAAATATCAGACTTTTTTCACTATGCCAACCCTGTTCTTAAAACATCTTTGTAAATGATCACTTCTCCTTAAACTTTAGAGTAACAATTCATACTATGAATATGAAAAAGATGGCTGACCTACTGAGGACAATTTCCTGTTATCCAGGAGATAACTATTTTAGACATCACATATAAAACCAGCAAAAAAAAATTAACTGGGCATGGTGGTGCACACCTGTAGTCCCAGTTACTCAGGAGGCTGAGGCAGGAGAATCCCTTGAGCCAAGGAAGTCCAGGCTGCAGTGAGCTGAGATCTGCACTCCAGACTGGGCAACAGAGCAAGACCCCATCTCAAAAAAAAAAAAAGCAAAAATAAATTAAAGATGAAATAGTATGTGATATTAGCATAGCTGACACTTGCTTTCCATGCAAAAGAAACGTGGAAAACCTCAAAATTATTTCATTTTATCTCTGCATAATTTGTGGTTAAATTTTGAAAGTGCATCAGAACTTACTCCCATTGCAATTATATATTACTTACTCAAAATCTAGAATTCAGGCAATTCTCAAAATATTAACCATTGTACCAAAATACCAAATACAGGCTTGACACTTAAGTACTAAGTTAATGCTGAAATCATATTCAAATGATGATGCCGGGTGAGCATGAAAGTATACAGCCCGAAAGAGTAAAGTTTAATTATTGAAACAAAAGATTGAAGTTATGCCAAGGCATGGGCAAATTTTCAATACAGTATCTGACCAAAAAAAAAAGGTTACCATATCCATATCCTCACAGATGAGATGGAGATGAGTGGGAGGCTGGATAGACACAGACAGAGGAATGTAGTTTGCAGAATTCAGATCTGGATAAATAACCTTACCTACAGAGGTTGCCAAAAGCTCTATGGGCAAATGCAAAACCAATTTCTGCTCTTGCAACACCTTCAGTATATTACCTGTCCACTGCTTACACAATTGCTTCTTCTGTGTTCTATTGTTCCAAAATTATTTATCTTTTGCAAACGAAGAGGAAATGGTCTATGCTAGGTTTAAAACCCCGGAAAATACTTCCCCCAGAAGCATGACTAGTTTGCATCTTTTAGACAGCTAAGATCAAAGTGATTTAAAATGTTTATTTTTAAAGTAAACCATTTATACTGATCTTTGAAAAAGCTCTCTCACCCTTTACGAACTGTATTTGTCTCCACAACTCTTTTAGAGACATACTAAAATCACACTGCATTCAAGATGGCACTATCAGAATTGTCCTGCCTGATTTATCTGACACCATCTCAATGTCAGCTCCACAGGGAGTGGATCCAAAGGAGGGCAGGGAAATGCATAAGGCTGGACCTGGACAGCAAGAGCCTCCATGAGCCTGGTAACAAGATGATGTACGCCACAGGGCTCTTTAATTGAAAAAAGCTGCAAAGGAACAATACCAAGGGGAAATCATAAACAGTGTTTTTTGGGATCACTTAAGGAAGTAACCTTCGTGAATCTCCAACTTCTGTTTACAGACAAGGAAGTTACAACTTAAAATCCAGTTCCTTGCAAATTATAGACACACGCCATAAAACAGTAGATACAAAATGCCACAAAGACTTTGCGGGGAGGGTGAGCCCCGCTCCTTTTCCTTTTCAAATCTGGAGTGTGATTTGAATTGCATCAGGGTCCCTGTATCTGGAGGAGTTTTCCCAGCCGCCTAACTTTATTTCACATCTCAAACACAACGCTTCTTTTATGAAAACCCAGCTTAAATATTAATGCGTGTTTTCTTAAGGAAGTTGAAGGCAAATCAACTTCCTGGTACCCAGGGTATCTGATTTCTAAAATGGTCTAACACTGATTGTCACAGCTCCGCCAGATGTGAGGGGTGAAGCTCTGTAAAAAACGGAAAGGCCAGCTTTCAGGCTCTCTGCTGTGCGGGTCCCACGCCTCCCTGAGCTGCATCCTCTGAGAGTATATTTTTGTTAGCTGGCTGCCGGAAGCCCTCAACTGCCTGAGTTGTTTTGCGATCCTATAAGGACCTTCCCAGCCCTGCTGTCAGCCCTGAAATTAAGAGTGTGTTTGTGTTGGTAAGTTTGGGGGGCTGGTTAAAATAATAAGTATTTTCATCAACATCGCTGTTTCAGCAGAATGGAAGCGGGTGGGGTACCAGAACAGGGCTCCAAAGTTTGCTAAAAAGCCTATTTTGAGAAAACCTTTGTTCTAAATACTCTTGTTACCTCCTGCATCAAGAAACAATGTCTTTTGTTAGAACCCCCCTTCTCTGACTGCTGCGTTTGTTTACTGACATTTTCAATACTGGGCAATACAAAGAGCATTTCCTCATATTAACTCCAAATGTCACAAAGAACAAAATCTAGTTCTAAAGAAGCCTGTCTAACCAGATAAGATGGGCTCTGTTAAGAAAAAATATAATGAAAATAAATCTTGCGCTTTAATGTGGTCCACATAGCCTTTGTGGAACCTTTTCTTTGGTTTTCTTGCTGTGTCATTCGGAAGCCACTTGGCTTTGCATCACTGTAACCAGGAGAGACCTGACTGCAATGACCCTGGTCTCTGCTCAGAAAATGCTGACATGTGGCCGGGTGCAGTGGTTCACGCCTGTAATCCCAGCACTTTGGGAGGCTGAGGCAGGAGGATCACGAGGTCAGGAGTTCAAGACCAACCTGGCCAACATGGTGAAAACCCATCTCTACTAAAAATACAAAAATTAGCTGGGTGTGGTGGCATGCGCTTATAATCCCAGCTGCTTGGGAGGCTGAGGCAGGAGAATGGCTTGAACCCAGGAGGTGGAGATTGCAGTGAGCTGAGATTGTGCCACTGCATTCTAACCTGGCAACACAGAGAGATTCCACCTCAAAACAAAAAAGAAAATAAAAGAAAAGAAAATGCTGACATGTGATTTGAAGAACATTTGCCTTCCATATTAGTGAAGAGTCTAGTGATGGCCACTGCCATGGGCTGAATTGTGTCCTATTCCACCCCAAAATTCATATGTTGAAGTCCTAACCCCCAGTACCTCAGAATGTGACTGTATTTGGAGATAAGGTCTTTTTTTATTTTTATTTTTTAAACAGCTCTCCCTCTGTCACCCAGGCTGGACAGAGTGCAGTGGTGTGATCTCACCTCACTGCAGCCTCGGCCTCCCAGGCTCAAGCAATCCTCTCACTTCAGCCTCCTGAGTAGCTGGAACTACAGACAAGCCACTATGCGTTGCTAATTTTTGTACTTTTTTTTTTTTGTAGAGTTTTGTAGAGACAGGATTTCGCCATATTGGCCAGGTTGGTCTCAAACTCTTAGCCTCAAGCAATCCTCCCAACTTGGCAACCCAAAGAGCTGGAATTATAAGCATCAGCTACTGCACCCAACCTTGGAGACAGGGTCTTTAAAGAGGTCATTAAAATTAAATAAGGTCATTGGGGTGAGTCTTCATCCAATATGACTGGTGTCCTTATAAGAGGAAGACATTAGAACGCAGACATGCCCAGGGGAAGACCATGCAAAGACACTGGAAGAAGACGGCGTCTACGAGCCAAAGGAAGAAGCCCTCAGAAGAAACCAACCCTAACAGCACTTTGATCTCGGACCTCTGGCCTCCAGAAGTGTGAGGAAATAGATTTCTGCTATTTAGGCCACCTAGTCTGTGGTACTTTGTTATGGTAGCCCTGGCAAACCAGTGCACCCATCATGCAACTGCTAAGCTTGAAATATATATTTATATTAAAGTCCTTTTTGAGCAGCCCTTCTAAGTTACCAGAGGATGATCCATAAGTAATATATGAATTTTCAAATTGGTTTATTCTGTGGGTATTTGTGAAGCACCATGCCAAGCACAGGGAACAAGATGGTCAGCAAAAGCAGACACAGGCCCTGCCCTCAGTGAGCTTACAGACTAAAGGAGGAGACAGCCATGAATCAAACAGTCCCCTAAGAGGACTCTAGGCATGTCTCTGAAGGACAGAGGCCCAGTAGAATATTAAACTATTAAATAGGTATTAAACTACATAGATATTAAACTAAATATATATTAAACTAAAGTTATAAGAGTAAAAACAAAGAAGCCTGATAACTCAGGAACTCAGAGAGGCTTTCCTGGAAATAGGATCTAAAGGACAAGGAATACTTGAACAGGCAGAGAGGCAAGGAAGGCACTCCAGGTAGAGGGGTCCAATTGCAGAAGGACCCCACGGTACAGGAGCATGAATGAGGCTGGAGGGCCCAGAATGCTGTGCCTGAGACCCAGGCTGAGGCTGGTGAGGCAGAAGATCAGACCACTGGAGCCCTATGGTGGTGCAGTAGGGACTGACCCAGATGGGTTCATCCAGTGGGAAACCAATAAGGACTTTGGCTTAACACCCCCACCCCTCCCTATCCCCTGCACTAACACCTCGAGACTGATCCAAACTGAAGGCATAACACTCTCTGTCCCATGCACACCTACCTCTCCAGCTCACACTCCTCCCAAGCAAAGGTGTTCAATTTTAACACCAGTCTTCAGCGCTCCAAAGAAGAGTTCCAATTTCTGGCTGAAAAGGTATGCCTCTCTCCTAAGCCAATCTAAAACAGTGGTAACCTGGATAGATATAAATATAGATCCAGATGTGAAATTTCCCAATTAGCCCTCTCCTTTAAAGGGTAAGTTCCAAATTATTTTAAATTATAGTTACATCAACATTGGGCTTCCTAAGCACACAACGTAAAATTGAGTTCTACAGAGAAAGGAAACATCTGTGAGAGTATCAACAGAAAGAGAAAGAAAGTCAACATTATCTTTTATTATTTCTTCCTCAAACTTTTTAAAATTCATGATCAGTGAATCTTACCACCTCAGCCTGACAGAAAAATAGATATTAAACTAAAGTTACATGGTAGGCAGAAGATTCCAAACTGTTATTTAATAGTGAAAACAGATCACGAAGGAGAAAATGTAGAAAGCAAGCATCTTTCTCTAGTGACTATGTTACCATGCACCCAAAATTAACAGAAATAAGGAAGGATTTGCCATGTTTTAATTAAAAAGAGCTATGTTTTGAATGATGGCAACTATAGGACACTATGCTAAATGCTTTCCAAAGTTTCACTTACTCTTCATGACACCCCTAACTAGAGTTATCCTAACTCTAGGAGTGTTATGAGGAACAAGTGAGAATAAGTAATCATCATTTTCATTTTATAGATGAAAAAGCAAGAGGAATCTAAGTGACTTGCCCAAAGTCACTATGGTGACCAAAGTCTATTGCTGACCCCAAATATCTCTTTGCTATATGAAGTTATAACATTTTCAATGTTTATTTGAGTACATGGCTTCCCATAACAAAAACTGTATTTCTCAAACTTCCTTAAAGCTAGATAACCATGTGACTAATTTCTTGCCAATGAGATGAAAGCAGGGTGCTATCTGTAATATGCAAGCAGTATCATTAAGAGGAAGGGTCTGCCCTGCCCCTTTCCTTCCTCCATTCTGCTGCTAGGAATATTGCTGTAATGACTACAGCTTCATCTTGGAGAGCAGGGATGAGACCACCTTCTAGGGATGGCAGAACAATACGCTAGAGGGAACCTGGCTGGAGGGCTTTGAGGAAAAGAACTTCCACCTCAGGTCTAAGCTGCTTACTTCCAGGCTTAATTTATGTGAGAGTAATAAATTTCTGCCTTATTTAGGCCACTCTTGTTTTGTTTTGGGTCAGGTCAGAGGCTTCCTCACTTGCAGCCAAATCTAACTATGGCTGATGCAGTCACCTAAAGAAAGGCATGGAACACTGAGCAAATGATTTAATCTCTCTCAATTTTCTAATCTGTGAAAGAGGATGAGTAAAACCTACGTCAGAGTATTGTGTGAATTAAATGTGACAGGATGTAACTTCAATATGTAGTGCAGTCCCTGGCATATCACAAGCCCTCAATGTTAGCTACTGCCACTAAGTTCCTCGCACAACAGAACTCACTGTGAACTCCCATAAAATGGATGAATTTCACTATATTCTCTGTAACAACCAGGAAGCTCCAACATCCAGCTATACTTAAGGTTGAGGGCCTCATAACTGACACTCTTAGAAGCTGCAGGAACTCAGCTTGGACGTGATCTTGAAGCAACTTCTAGAGATAAGGCGAGCATGGCTGAAGTGAAGCCAAAGCATCTGGAGGACCTAACCCTCGAGCCGGGAGATCACCTTGGGCCGGGCTGTCCTCCTTTTCAGGATGCCTGTCTGCTGCCGCCTCCATTTCCAAAGAATGCCTCCCCATGCCTGGTCAGACCTCTGCTCCTTAACTTCAGGAACCCTGAGATTATTTAAACTTCAGTGGGTTTTCTCCCCAAAGCACCAAAGCCCACATGAAGAACACACATTATTCTGTAAGCACTGGGGACCGTGGCTATATGGTCCGCATCTTTGTGTCCAACCACCTGGAGTCGTGCTCTTAAGAACTTTTACACATTTAAAGAGTTCCATTTAGCCAAGAAGTCGGGTCCTAGAGTTAGCCTGAAAAGCAAAAATCACTTACAGTCAAAACTACCCTTGAAAATCACTTAGATTGTTCATAAAATACCACATATGTGGATTTGTGTTTACAGCCTACCAAAATTTGAGCACCACTGAGCTGGACCAAAGAAAGGAACAAAAGGAAAATCCATATGCCCGTATCTGGGCATTCCAACTATCCTGTCTTTAAGAAAAGTATTAAATCCTTAGTGTGTCTGGAGGTGGGTAGAGACTGTCAAGTGTTCCTCCTTGCCTCTCTTAATATTAAGCACATAAAACCTCGGTAGAGGTTACTAGATGTGTTTCATGAAGTGAGAATTAAAAGAGGTGATGTCTGTGCAAACATTCCATATAGAACCTAGTCCCTAGAAAGTAAAGCAATAACATTTCCTGGACTTGAATCTAGAGCTTGCTTGATGAGGTCTACACACACACTGTGTTCTCTGAAAAGCTGGAGAGAAGAACTTGGCCAGTGGCTTCCCATCTTTCCAAGTTGTTTTTTTCAGCTATGGCCCCTCTGAATGGCTACCACCCTCTGGCCTTTGGGAATTGCTCTGTCATAAATTAAACTTCTTGAGGTGAGGGTTGAAAGACTTGAATCAATTAAAATTTGGGCCCCAATTTAACTCAAAATGTGAGTTAAAATGTGACTCCAATGATAACAATGATATGAAATTTTAAGTGCTTGCTCTTTTTTATCTAATAGAAAATAAGATTTTAAGCAAAATGATAGCAAACAAAAGAAGTGTGATTCCCAGGAATTTACCATGCCTTCTGAAGAACCCAGGTGCCAAAGACTCCATGCCCATGACTGCAACGCCAGGTGTCAGGGTCATCATTACTGGGACTTGGGTGAGGACAGCTAGGCACACACTGACTAGCCAATCGAAACCTGAGTTCAAAGCATGAGATCCATCTTTAGCTCTTTCCTTGGATCAAAACTGACCCAGCTGGAGGGTCCCCCAAAAGGCAGACCTTTCTTGACCTTAGGTTGGTCTAAGAAGGAAGAAAGGACAAGTATATAAGTTCATGGTCCTTCACCCACAGAAAATCACAAACACACTTTGAGAGATGACCTTAGAGGAAAAATCCAGCTCAAATTCTCTAGAGCAGTGAGTCCACTAGAAATATAATGCAAGCCACACATGTAATTCAAAATGTTCTGATAGCCACATTTTAAAAAGAGAAAATAACCAAGTAAAAGTTAATTTTAGCAATGTTTTATTTAACCCATGATATCCAAAATATTATTTTGCCATGTAATCAATATTAATGATCATTGATACTTTTCATAATATTCCAAAATCAGTGTGTATTTTATACCTAATGCGCATCTCAATCTGTGCTGGCCACTTCTCCAGTGCTCAATAACCACATCTAGCTACCCTGCAGCTATAAAAGAAAGTTGACAAACCAGCAACTCACAGACTAATTTCGTTTTGTTTTGCTTTCATAGCGATTTAAATTTTTGAAAATTAGTTGCCATCATTTAAAATCTGATTTCACAATAAAATACCTTCTGGCTTTTGTCAAAAAATCATATCTGATAACCCTGGGTTCAAATTCTCCAACAGTAACAAGCAGAGAGAACTGAGAATGACTCTCAGCTCTTCCCATCAGAAGGCACACTGGTTTCCAGCTTGCCGTCTCTCTTACCTCCCATTCCTTCAGTACCTTACATTTCCTGCCTGGACATATCCCAGTAGGTCTAATAAATAGCAAAGTCTCAACCCTGTGGAGATAACATCAAAACTATTGGCTTGTTTAATGTGGTAAATTTTGAAAAAGAAATGTATTTATGCATTTGTACTTTATTTGTTTTCCTACCAGTTACCATTTATGTTACCATGAACTCTGAATTTAAATGGGGTCATACACACAAAGAAGAAACAAATCCTTGCTTACTGATTCAGGAAAAGACGGAAACCAGCCTAGGGAAGGAAGCGATGCTATTTACTTTGTTTTTCAAATAACTGAAGACATAAGACCGAGAAGGCTAAGGAGTATTAGGACACCTTTTTATTCAAATGCATCACTGAAAGGACAGTCTCTAAAAATACTAGTGCCCATATAAACATCTTTCTCCCTGTGTTGCTTATGTCTCACATGGGGCTAAGCACCCAGTCGGTCTCTCTGTGGCTCCCATTACTCAGAGGCCCATTTCCTGTCTCCCCTGTCCCTGCCCCAGCCTCCTGGGCAAGGAGCCATGGCCCCTCCCAACACCTCCCATCGCTAACCCCACCCCCTCTTCCCTCTCTCCCTCACACTGGACATTTAAGGATCTTTCACCACTTCTCCCAACTAACAGTTTTCTCTCCTTATCAATATTATCCAAGGACATCTAGATCTAATCCAAGGTCTCAACTGTAGCTTCCAGTCATTCCAACAGCTACCCTATTTGTTCTTTCACATCAAGCCAACAGTAACACTATCAACACACCAACAACAGTGGCTTCAACTGTGATCTGGGAGCTAGTGTCTCAAGTCAGGGTATAAGATAAAAACTTCAGAAAGTCTAAAAAATCTTTGCAAATCCCTGAAACTACACATAGAGTGCAGTATGCACGTGTTTGCAACCTTGAGTATTAATATCTATATACAAAGGTCTGATCACCAGCCTGTTTACATTTTGGGCTCACTAGGAGGCAGATACACAGTGAGTGTATGAAGAACATTATTTAAACTTTCTTAGCATTCTTTTCTTTTTTTTTAATTTTTTGTTCCAGGGCACATAGTTAAAATCAGAAGGATAATTGCATGCACAGTGAGAATCGACTGTGATGATAATTTTATAACAGATAACACTGGCTAAGCACTTTATAATGTGCTGGGCCCTGAACCAAATGTTTAATAAACATTCTGTCATTTAATCTTTACAAAAACTCTATGATGTAAGAATTATTATTTTGCCCCATTTTACAAGAACAGTCTTGGAGTGGTCAAGTAATTTGCCTCAAATCACATAGCTAGTAAGTAACAGTGCTAAGAGTTGAACCCGTATCTGTCACGAGTACCCCTTTTCAACAACAAAGTCAAAGTCCACAGCTTCACTCCTCCTATCTTCTGTCTATAAACTGAAAATATATCTATAATTGCCATCTACTGAGTCTGAGCATTCACTCACCTCCTCCTCAAAGACTATAAACCGCCCCAGATCTTGGAGCTGTCCTATATTCCCTTTGCTACAAACATGCCTGTGTCTTCTCCAATCATAGTAAGTCCAGTAAGTGTTTACAGATGGCAAATGTTTAGTACCAAAAGTTCAGAAGACACCCAAACCAACCATAATTCCCACGACCAGAGAAAAGTTTTTAAATGTTTATTAAAGTCTACTGGGGGTAAAACTCCTCCCCTTCTCTCCCAAGACTCCATGAGAAAGCACTTTAGTAAGCCACCACATAATTTACATTTTCTTCTGTAAAAATTCTAAATCTCTGTATAATTTCCCACAACATTTAACAGGAGAATATTTAAACTAAGAAATGTCTTGTGGATATAAATGCCGGGCTCATATAACTAAGTGTGTCACGTTATATAACTAAATAATATCCTAGACTTTCTATGTATACCTGCATAACAGTACTGTAAATATAAATGAAAAATAAGTAATAATTTATGAAAACTGATTTGCATTTCCAAATACAAAATGTGTAAAATCCAACTAATTAGCAAGAGTGAGGGCTGAGGTGTTTCTATAGCAACTATAAAAATGCTAAATTATTTTTTCTCCAAAGTGTTTTATATCTGCCTCATTAATGTTTGTTTTTCCCATTTGTTTTGTGGATATTTCCAAAGTGGAAGGTTTCAAAGATTGCAAAGATTCTCTGCTTTATCGCAAAGTTCAAGAAGAGGTTTCTCACTAAGAAGTGTCTCATGTGCCAACAGCGATGTGCATTAAAACTGGATTTGGTAGAGTTTCTTTCATGCCAGTGGCTCCATCCTTTGTTCTTAGCTTCTTCCTAAATTCTCCTTTTCTCTTACTGCTCCGATTGTTCTCAGTACATCTCTGATAAGGAGATGTTAACGTAGGTCAGTTTTTCATCTTGCACCCTTTGTTGCCACCCTAATAATTCCTGAGAAAGTCTGATCCAAGCAGAAAGTGTCCATTAAGCTAAGGATAAAAAAGAACCCCTAGGAACAACTTGGGGAGCTTGGGCAGTGACCTCAGCCCTGAGATCTCATTTTTGCCACCTAAGAATGAGGTGGATGGACAATGGCCCACCTCTAACTTTCTCTATAGGTCTTTTCAAAGGCCCCCTGTTGCCTCCTATGTCAGTCAAACTCCTTTACCAGGATTCTAAGTGTCCTTACCTCACCCCTGCAAACCAGCCCACCTTAAACTTATGGCCCACATTCCCATGAGGCAGCAGTTCTTAACCTTGAGTCAGGGGATCAACTGATGGGCTTCAAACGGCCTGAGTTCCTTGAATTCAGTGCAAACAAATTTTTATTCCAGTAGAAAGGTGCATAGGTTGAGAATGGCCACAAGAGGCTCTAAGTCCCCTAAGGGTAGGACAATGTCTTACCCATTTGTGTCCCCAGAGCCTAACACAGGACTTGGCAGAAACAAGGCTCTGCCTCAACCCAGCAGGCCTTTGCAGTACCCACCAAAGCCCACTGCTCAGTCCTCTCTGGGCCTTCACCCTCAATCAAGCGATGCAGACTCCTCTGCTCTCTTTACCACCTCCTCCCACCTCCTCCCACCTCCTTCTTCCTGCAGTTCTGTGTCCAGCTCAAGTCCCATTTCCTCCACACTCTGTGGCCAAAATACCTCACCTACTTTGTCTCTTCTTTAAACTTTTATTATATCATGATTAGTACCATGTAATCTAGCTCTGAATAACTTTCTGTTTTCTGTTAAAGTTGCCTATTCCTCCCAGCTGGATTGTAAACTCCCTGAGGCAAGAGTCATGTTACATGATTCTTCCCCTCTCCAAAGTGCCTAGTACAGTGGAAGTCATAAAGTAAGTAGATGCTCAGAAAATATATCTGATCTAGGCAAACTATGGGGATAAGTAATAACAATTAATTAGCTATAGTTAATTTAATTTACACAATGAAGAGGAGACATAAATAGTATAATAGTTACGAATAATATAGGTGAATATACTTAATATGGCAACCTACCTGTTCTTATTTGCAATGAACACCTTCTGAACCTTGACCTCTTCCCGAGAAGACTGGCTCTGGGCTGTGCTTCAGTCTTCTCTCTCTTGCACCCCTGACAATACTGGAGTTATTAATTCATGCCATGTTCATTATTCAAGCTCAGTAGCAACTTTGAATTTATTCTCAAATTTCTCTCTGCAACTTCCTTATTTTAGTAAATTGAAATTGAAGACCCTAGTGCTTAATTATTCCCTAAAGCAATATCCTGTTGTTTGGGCCTTGGGGGAGCTAAAATAACTTAACAATGCTACCAACCTTGGAGGAAGTTCTGGGAATCTCCCACCAAAAAAAGGGCAACCGCACTCATAGGAGGAAAAAAAATAGGAGACTAACGTATGCTGATGATTATGAATCGCTCTTCTTTCTTAAAAACGTGGATTCCAAACAGAATTCTCTTTGGCATTCTAACACCAATGCCCTAAATTATGCCAAGTTCCAAATAGAACGATCACCTCGAACAATCCAAGCAACTCTAATTAACTTACGGGTCCACCTGTGCCTGTGAGGGCAGGCAAAAGTACCCAGCCGCATGCAGCGCATGAACACAGGCTATCCCGTGTGTGAGCACACATGCGTGTGTGTGTAAAGACAAGGAGGATTTGCCCAAGAACTACTCAGCTCCACTTAACTCTAAGCCAAGTTTAATCAAACTCTAATTCCCAGTCTTTTTGTCGGATGGTATTTACACCTACAGTAAAGCTCACGGCAGCACATCCAAACGATCGTGAACAATAAGGATATCCTTAAAGGACTGTACTGTTGACAAAGAGCATATACAACCAACCCAGCTGGAAGGGATTCACTTATAATGCCCTTTTAGCAATAGCCGTAATAATTTAATACCATTAGTCTCAGTCTCAACTGTAAATGGCCTTAATGGACCCTGTGGTGTTCCTCCAGATTATATACTGATATTGGGACACAGCTTTTATGCCTGCATTACCGGGGCTAATTGTGAAACGCTGTGTTGGATACACTCGAGTGTTGCAATAAGTGTCTTCAGTTAACTTCTTAAGGGCACAGCTTTAAAAGGAACATTTGTCAGCACGATTAAAAAAAAGAAGGCAAAAGAACGTTTCATCTGGTTTCAACATCCAGGGGGATCCTGCAAAATCTGATTGCCTCGCTCCTTACTTCTTTGCAACAAGCACTGTTGCTTCAAAACTTGTTAGCAGCCATCTCCTCAAAGGATTTATTTTGATAGTTCATGAATGTGTTGTCACACAGCATAATTAAAGCTTACAGAACTATTATCAAAACACAGAGGAAATGTGCTCGGGGAGGCTGATGGCTACCCGGCCGCCTGTGTCTGCCGCTTCCCACAGGATGTGCGCTGACTGACCAGCTGGCTTCCAAGTTCTGACACTAGGCATATGGAGGAAAGTCAGGCCTCGGGGTAAAGAGCGCGGGCAGGCTTCAGTGAGCAATCAATTACAAGTAACAGCCAACCCCTCTCAGTGACTGTATATATTCCCACCATCACACACTGCCAGCTTGCCTCTATTTTGAATGCAATAAAACTTGTGGGGAACCAATGCATGTGCAACTCTTAAAGATATATGGTAGGGATTAACCATAAAAACACTAATTAAGGATAGGCTAAGGAATTAGGGGACAGGCAAAAAGGCTTTCTGCCTTGCAGTTTGTATATAATGAAGAAGAAAAGGGACTGAAAAAGGAGTCTTTTTTTTTTTGAAAGCCAGCCACTGGGATAAGAACACAAGCTATTTAGGCAATGCAACGTCACTTGTTTCTCAAAGTCACTCCTCAACTCAGACATATTCAAAGAGAGACAAATGGACAGATGAACAGAGAGGAAAAAAAAGAGAAAATGCAAGAAGAGCCTTCAATGCAAGAAAATGCAAGAAGAAGTACTCAAAGTTTTCTCTTTGTTAGCATTTGAATTTTTTAAAAATATTGTCAAGCCATCGAGTCAAATGCTAAAAGAAATTATGAAATTAAATGATTATATTAGTATTTCCAAATGGCCCTGAATTGAGACCTTGCCTTCCCAGTTCTCCCTTCAACACAGCAAAGATCTTGCGCTTGTTTTTCTGGTTTGGGAATCGTGAAAGCTTGGGTCTGTTAACAGTAGTAACAGCTGTGCTTCATTGCAGAAAAGAGAACTCTTAAGCAAATATTAATTTATTTTCTACATCAGATGCCAGAATTTTCTCACTAAAAAAAAAATGCTAAGTTTGTGAGACTTATTTTATGCAAATAGCTTCAGACAAAAGAAAGAGAATCAAGAGGCTATATCAGATTCTGTGATTGTTACATGATAGATATAGTACTAAAAGCCTTATGAAAAAGGAATTGTGCCCATTGTACAGATAGGGAAATGAAATTCAGACAGAACCAAGAAACGCCTTTTGACTGGTAAGGAAAATACAGAAATTTAAACCCAATTTTGTCTGATGCTCACATTATGCTTTTTAAATTAGTCTCCCCATTGTCCCTGTGCCTCATACTGATAGACTTGACCTCACTGTGTTCCATGTTCTGAAAACACATTTCCAAGGAGTAAAGCCCTTGGAACAGAGGCACCCTTCTACCACCATAGTGTATTGGCAAAGTTACAAATCTACATGGTTTGTAACGTGCAGATAGTGATTGGAAAGGAAGATGTTTGTTTAATTTTTATGTTACTTCGCCTTTTACTCGCAAAAACAAAATTCTAGCAGCTAGTTTCCATACCACTCACTCTGTTCAGATTTATAGGGAAAGTCTGATGCATCCTAAAAGAATAGTCACAAATGTATTGCTTACCATTACATGGCATGATATATGACAAAGAAAGCCCCAAAACAATCAGACCTCACTGTGTAAATAAAACTATCCTAAGTTGAATGTGGAGTTGGAGGAAAGGGTGGGAAACGGGAGGAGTGGAAGGTAGGCATATGAGAAACTTACACGTTCTCTTTAACAACTCACAGCTTTATGAGTACGTTTCCTTGGAATAAAAGTTATTTCTTTAGATTGCTAGTGGGATTATTCAAGCAAGGAAAGACAAATTGTCAGTGAAAATAGTGGTTGGAGGCCAGAACCTTATCTCCTAAGAAAGGGAAAGCCCATCATATTCTGATAAAATCTCCACGATTTGGGCCACTCAGATGCTGAGATCCCGGAACCCTTACACACTTCACAAACCAGTTTCTAGAGTTCCAGGAGCTCAACAGATCCAAGCAAAGAAGGCAACAAGGTCACTTTTCATAGACTACTAACTCCCTGCTGGAAGGCTCTTCCTGAGTATAGAAACTGCACCTTCGAAAACTCATTACCTGAGTGACAGTTGACAAGCTAGGACTATAAAGTGATAGGTTGATGCTTAGTCAACACATCTACCAGAACTTAAGTCTTGGAGAAACTATGTAATTTTTTCCAATTTTATGACCCTTGCTTGATATATTTTGGAAAGCCCTTGACATTCCTATCGAAAACCAAACCAAACAAACAACAAAAAATCAGTACTTATACTTTATAATCTAATGCAACAAAGAAAAAAATCACCCAATGTGATCACCCTTTTGACTCCTAATGTTAGGCTCTTTCCAAACACAAACCCCAAAGATGGAGACTTGACCCAACCAAAGATAGCCAAAGTAATATGCCACAGGTTGGGAGTCAAAATAGGTTTGAAGCAATGGAATAAGCCCTCAACTTCTCAAAAGGGTAATATTGACTTAAATGTGTAAGTGGGGTGTCCTTCTTTAAAAAATAAATACAATCATATGATTCTTTGTACTCATGCTTTATAGAATCGTCTCTAAGTGAGAGGGACCACTAACCAGAAGCATTCTCCATTGCCATTGAGTCTGGAAGTAGACAAGAAACCATAAAAGTGAGGTCCACAGGTCAGCTCGAATGGCCAGCTATCAACCAGTTAAAACTGAGCTGGAGCCTGGCACTTACACAGCAACGTAGGTGCGCAGAGCCACCTTGCCTGCAAGATTTCCATCTAGGGCACAACAAGAAGTGTCTATGGCTGTGAAGGCATTTCAGCTGCAGGGTCATCAAGACTTTCCATTACTTATAGGAAATATATAAATGTACAGAATAATCTGCAAAATCCTTTGGCCACCAAAGCCCTGAATTTTCCTGGTCAGCAGGGCAAATACAGCCCACACAAAAGGTATCTATCTGACCTGCCTTTCCAGGGTAGAGGTCAAAGGTGACTGAAAGTGAATCACCTACTTGGTGTGGTGGTTTATAACGGCTTTTTCTTTGACATCAGGTGCTAAGCTACCCTGGCTCTGCTCTTCTTATATTTTATGCAATCTGATAGACGTTAGAAAATTCTTGTAAAAGGGGAGAGAGTAAATGACTTCCAGAGAGAAAAGGGGGCTGTTGATGTGTCCAAGTAAGCATGTAAGATGCTCAAGGAAAGCAACTGGGATGTCCCACTGAAGAATTCCTGCAACAACTGCCTGAGTACATGAGTTATGATTTTTGTTTTTCCCGCACTGTGTATACATGACATGACATGCTTTATTTATTGAAGCTGATTTATCCACACTGCTTTATTGTTGACCAGCTTTTATTTCTTCTTTAACCTTATTAACCCTTGCTGGTATTTGACAGCTTAACACCCTCCATCACTCTGCAACATTCACTCTGAGAACCGATGTGGAACTAATAGCAGCCTTTTTATTTCCAATCTTTGAGGTCACAAGCAGTTGCCCTAGCCTGAACCCTGTAAGATTTTTCTATAGGTAGCTCTCTTTCAGTGGGTCATCTCCTTAATGCATCTCTACAGGTCTGCCTGGATGTTTGAAATGAGATGTGATTCCTACCAACTATTGTCACCACCAACATACACCTCTGAATAGGAGGAATAAGTTTTACCTTTGGAAAAAAACCCTGGGCAATTCAAGTGAAGCAAAAACTTGGTGATTTTCTTCTTGGGCATTTTATCACATTTCAAGTAACATCCAAGGAGCATCTATTTGGGGACACGTTTGATTGTCTCGAAAAAATACAACAGCGAAACAAACTCACAAATGTCTATCACGTGATGGAAGTGTGAATGAAATAGAGTATGGTGGGAGAGATTTCCTAGCTCCGTTTTTCAGCCTGGATTGATTAACTCTAATAAATTCAGGAAGGTGATTTCAGATGATGCCCGTCAAGCTGGATCTTATGGCCCAGTTGTTTATTATTTCACACTGCCCCAGGCTCAGTCTTTGACATTCATAACCCTAAAAGGTCATGAAGCGAAATTCTACAGCTAGATTTAGTCAGTATTTTGGTGAGCAGGCTCTTGTGTTAATGAAGACTGTTTTTTTTTATAAGTTGGACTTAGGGAAGAAAAATTCCAGGTTAAATACAAATAGCCCCAAATCAGGAAATTCATGCTTTTAAACAGCCAGGTCAGTGTAAGAACATTTGAGACTACAGGAGAAGGAAGAGGATACAGAGGGAAGCCAGTCAGTGCTAACAAACCAAGCAAACATAGGAGTTAAGGACTGTGGGGGCAAAAATAACATTTCCCATTAGCAATGCTGGGAAAACTTGAGCTGACACCAACAGAGTTCTAGGCTGGCCACCATTGCTCTTACATCCCAACGAAGTCCAGGTCTTTGTTCCCCAGCACAGAAAAAATTCCACCCCACATGCTGGACTCACAGTTCTCCAGAACTACAGGCCTTAGAAGGCATGCATGTCCTCAAATCAAATTTTTATTTCCTTAAGCTAGATACTGAAATCTACTACATCAGATCAGCAGATAGTTTTTAGACCCTCTACCTGGGAAGGACATGGCCCAATACACAAGCATAGTGTCAATGCTACTTTATTTTCTAACCATCCAACCTTCCTTTTTCTGCTCCTTGCCCTCCCTGTGTCTCTAAGCTTAGAGAAAAAAGTAGGCCTCCTCCTGCAGCACAAACAAATTCCCACTGCGGGGAATCAAACAAACTGAAAAATGAAGAGAAAGAAGAGATACAATCTATTTCGTGTAGTTTGGGCCCCGCCTAATTTCCATTAGCCCCACCCAGTTGGCTTTTCTGGCCCCAGGCATCTATCTGGACCATTAGCGCATATTTTCTTGGCTGTCCTGGATCCATTCGTCCCTCCATTAGAAAACAGGAAGAGGGTATGTCCAGCATTTCAGCAGGGGCAGTGCCACTACGTAGCCTGATTTTTTTCATGAGCAAGAAATTCCTGCTTGTACACTACTCCCATTCCTGATATTGTAGGCACATGGACATTGTGCTAGTTTACACTGATGACTTGAACACTTTTCAGAGAGCTATTAAATTCCTCCTGTTAATCTACCATTTACCCAAGACCAGGCCTAGACCCCATCCCCTCCTAGCTAACCCTTACTGCTCCAAGTCACTAATACAATGTCACTTCTTCCAGGAGCTTCTTCCAGACCACTGTTCATCCCCAGACCAGGTTAGGCTGCCCTAACACACCCTCTCCTAGCACCTTGCTTAACATTCAGCGCTCAATCATTATTTTCTGTCTTTCTTTCTTACACTACCACATCAGTGTTTCTCAGACCTTACAATGCAAAAGAATCTAAGAGGAGCTTGCTGAAAATGCAAATTCCCAGTCACCTGTCCCTAGATATTCTGATTCTGGCTGAGGCTTGGGAATCTTCATGTGACCAGTTGATCTTCAGGTCACACTATCCCAAAATGTTAGTTCTTTATCACAGTCACTCCCCGACTGCTCAGCACTGTGCCTAGCATGTAACAGCTGGCATCTGAAAAACACTTACTGGATTGAAACAAGGATATGCTGATTCTGGTTCCTACCTCTCTAGCCTGAATTTTCTAGCCCTGCAACAACTGTCACTCAGCAGGTAGGCCACAGGTGAATTTTGAGTAGATCTTTGCCGTTCCTGAGTTGTACAAAGTACCTGCAAGTTTGTCATGCCCAGGGTTCCCCCAGCTCATATAGATCTTGCATTTACTCTCTTTTGGAAAAAATGAACTTTAGCCCATTTATCTTCCAAATAAAGCTTGCAAGGGAAAAAATGACATGGACTTGGTAAATAAGAGTTTCTATTATTAAAAGCAGGTTGAAGTTGGGGCTTTGTGCAACTGCTTCCTACCATCTGAAGTGTCTCTATTTTAAGTGTGTAGACAGTGCTTGAACAATCCCAGCAGGCTCTAGATGAAAGTGCATCCTCCTCATTAACCCTAATGGGAGCTGGGCTCATGCACTAAAGGAAAAATACATCCTTTGGATCAAACCTCATGAGTGGCATGATGGCAATAGGAGGACTTGGAGTAGGGATAGAGGAGAGAGGATATTCCCTCATTTCATTATATCCAGGAACTTCATGACAAGGTAGAGAGAGAAAACCCAATAAATGGACTGTTGGACTAAGAAAATCTAAGCTTCTGAAAAGATGCTATTAACACACCAAGCAATTGTAATGGTACCATACTAGAGGAGGAGATTGCAGAAGGGCTGGGCTTGAAATATTTTTCATCCAGCAGATATTTATTTAGAAAGTATTGGGCTGGAATGCAATGGTGAACAAGAAGGATAAGGCACCCGTTCACATGGAATCGCCATTCTACGGGTGGGGGTGAAGGAGTCACACAATTAAAGAAAGAAACAAATAAGAGTAAGATATTCAACATGAAAACAGAGAGACTTCATCTGTTTTGTTCATAGCTGTATCCCCTGCACCAAGCACAGTGCTAGCACAGAGCATGGATTCAACAAATATTTGTTAAAGGATAAATGGAAGACTGGGTGACTGTGTGGCTTGATGGTTGGATGGAAGGTTGGAAGGAGAGGAGGAGCTTCTCTGAGAAGGTGACATTTGAACTAAAAGACAAGGAAGAGCCAGCCATGGTTATTCTGCAGAAAAAGTTCTGGAAAGAAGGAACAGTAAGTTCCCAAGGCATTAACAGGTTTGGCATTTCAGAAGAAGGCCAGTGAGGCTGGAGTGTGGCAGAATGGGTACTGGGAACAAAATCACAGTTGTTTGCTTTGCAAACAAAATGGAAGAGTCAATCATATGTGTTTCACAACCTTAAAATAAATACATTATTTTTGATAGCTATTATCTTTATTCTGTAAAGGCTTAAACCAGTTGATAAGCAAAATAAGATCTCCATAAAGAATGAATCAATGGGAATGAAATAGAGAAGTCACCAAAAAAGACATATAAATAAAAAATGCATATATGGAAAAATGCCCAACCATACTCATAATAAGAGAAATACTCATGTAAGCAAAGCCCAATTTGAATCTATTAAGTTAGGCAAAAGTAAATTTAATGATAGATACATGATGTTGGCAAAGATTTAAGTAAATGGTACTCTCACAAACAACCAATAGAATCAAGCACTGGGGACTCAAGTTGTTGGAAAACAATTTGATATTATGCATTGAGAGCCATGAAAATGTTGAAATGTGTGAAGGAGTAATTCTTCTGAGATTTATCCCAAGGCTTTCAAAGCATTTTCTGCAAAGCCCTAGGATTCTCCAGAGGGGCTTCAAGATTTCTGACAGCAAGGTCCAGGCAATCATTATGAAAGGGGAAGAATGGGTGGGGCTTTAGGAATTCTACCTCCTGACAACCAGCACAGTTCTGTTGTAGAAATTCAGATTCTGTTTCAAGTTTACTTGAAAAAGAAGTTCTAATAACAACAACAACAAAAAAATTACCCTACTATCTTAAAGAAATGATCCAAATTATAAAAAATAACTAGGCTGGGCACAATGACTCACGCCTATAATCCTAACACTTTGGAAGGCCAAGGATGGTGGATCACTTGAGGTCAGGAGTTCAAGACCACCCTGGCCAACATGTGAAACCCCTTCTCTACTAAAAATACAAAAATTAGCCAGGTATGGTAGCGTGTGCCTGTAATCCCAGCTACTCAGGAGGCTGAGGCGAGAGTATCATCACTTGAATCTGGGAGGAGGAGGTTGCGGTGAGCCAAGATCACACCATTGTACTCCAGCTTGGCAGCAATGAGCAAAACTCTTCTCAAAAAAAAAAAAAAAAAAAAAACAACCAAGAAAAACTGTAAATGCGAATATGCTCATCAGTATTATTTTTAAATAATAGTGAAAATGAAAAAACCTCAGTTTTCAACAATAAGAAGGTAATTTATTATCTATTAAACCTAGGCTATAGAGAGACACAGAAAAATATATATATATTTTGTTTTACATATATACGAATATAAAACAAAGAACACAAAATTATAGTTGCAATATCATAATTTTTTGAAATGTAAAAGTGCACGTGAATTAAAAGTGCAATAAGATGAGTATGATTGGATTATGGGGTCCTTCCTTTTTTATTTCTTTTCTAGTTTTTCTGTAATGCAGTTAAATTACTTTTCTAACTTTTTTTAATATTTAAAAATAACCCTTGATGGTCAGGGGATGGTGTATTATTATTCATCTCTACATCGCAGCATTAAGCAAAGGAGCTGGCATAAAGGAGATACTCCACAAATATTTGTTGAGCAAATAGATATACTTTTAATTAAAATCTGATCATGAATAAAGCACTAGAGAGAGGCAGGAGAGACTCCCTCCAGAGAAGCTGGAGAAAGCCTCCTGCAGAAGCGAGCCTCTGTGTGGATCCTTACAGGGCCAACAGGATCGAATCTGAGCAGAGGGCCAGGTGGGAAAGGCAGCCCTGCAGAAGGAGTAAGGGAAGCCAGAAATTGGAGATGGGCAAGTACTGAATGTGTCTGGGAAAGAGGAAGAAGTCTGGGTCACAGAAGCATGAACACTCCTGAGGACATTAAAGGAATATAAAGCTGAAAAGGTGAATTTAAGCCCACAGGCCAAGTAAGTCAAAGGAAGAGTGTTCCAATGGATGTGAGCCACAGTGACATGTTCAGAACAGGACTTTATGGAGACTAGCATGGCTGTAGTATGCATGATGGGCTGTGAAGTATGAAAAGAGTAGCCGGGCGCGGTGGTTCATGCCTGTAATCCCAGCATTTTGGGAGCCTGAGGTAGGTGGATTACCTGAGGTTGGGAGTTCAAGACCAGCCTGGCCAACAAGGTGAAAACCCCGTCTCTACTAAAAATACAAAAAATTAGCCAGATGCAGTGGCACATCCCTGTAATCCCAGCTACTCTGGAGGCTGAGGCAGGAGAATTGCTTGAACCCGCGAGGCGGAGGTTGCAGTGAGCCGAGATCAAGCCGCTGCACTCCAACCTGGGCTACAGAGAGAGACTTCGTCAAAAAAAAAAAAAAAAAAAAAAAAAAAAAAAAAAAAAAAAAAAAAAAAAAAAAAAAAAAAAGGAAAGAAAAGCGTAGAGCCCAGAGACAGGCTGGGAGGCAGAGAAGAGATTGGGGCCTAAATAACATTTGGAGCTGTAGGAATTTATAAAAGAGGATCACCAACTAGAAAAGGATCCTGTATGTGGAATTCTTTAACAACATGCCCAGAATCCACTAAGACATATAATCTGTCCTGAAGAAATCTGGACGTTTGGGGGAAGCAGTAACCCCTTCCTCACCTCCCATCTCCACCAGGCTTTCTTTAACACCCAGCATATGCATATGCACATCCAACAGTGAAAGCCTCCTCCTTTCTTACACGTATTTACTAGCAGTTCCAAATGTTTCCTGTGCTATATAAAGTCTACCTTTGACTTCATCTGGGGAAGTGAAGAGTGGAGCTGGGAGAAG
Source organism: Rhinopithecus bieti (assembly GCF_001698545.2). Lineage (NCBI taxonomy): Eukaryota > Metazoa > Chordata > Mammalia > Primates > Cercopithecidae > Rhinopithecus > Rhinopithecus bieti. The sequence goes on along the minus strand of NW_016828394.1, from coordinate 111,740 downwards.
GGGAGGAGGCAAAGTCAGTGGCACAGTCACTAGCACATCCCCAGTTTTAAAATCATGCATTCAGTCTGAAGCCCAAATCAAAAGGTCGCAAACTCACATAAAGCACCGGTGATTTAGAGCTTGCTCCTATACACAGTTCAGCAATGCATGGAATGTAAAAATACATGGAAACCACAACACAGCAGGGCTCTCGCTGCGCTGCTGGCAGAAGTCTCTGTTTCCCACACAGGCCCTAAATCTGACCCAGCGATGAAACTTTTAAAATTTGTAAAAATAGAACAGTTGGAAAATCTTGGCCGCTTTTAGTTAAAACATAAAACAAAATCCACCATCTTTTGTGGGTGCAGTTGCAAATCAGCCACACTCCTCCCATCTTTGAAGGAATTTTAATGATAAAAAATAATAATAATTTTCAAATGTTGAACTGTGTTTTTCTTCTAGGTTACCTGGTGAATACATTCTTGGATACTCTGGTAAGTGTAGATTGTTTTCAGTTTAGCATCTCCACCAAGAGGAGTCTCAAACTGTCCAGTCAATATCAATGGTTGTAACAAATGCCCTGTTTAATTTTCTGGGGAATAACAATAGAAAAACTACCACTTATTTATACATTAATTTTTGCCGGAATCATCTCCTGTAATCCTGATTTCTAAATCCTCAGTCCAAAATCCTGTGAGTATAGGTACGATTATCTCCGTTGTACAAAAGTAAGAAACAGAATAATTTACTTAATTTTTCCAGGTACAAGTGGTAGCCAGGATTACCCAGGGCAATCTGATTTCAAAGACTAGGCCCTTTCCATTATATTTATTGCATAGGAAGGAATTTCCCTCACCCACTCAAAACAGTTATATTTAGAAATCAAGACACACCACTGGCTCCGTGATCAGCTCTTAATTAGTTTCCTTGAACTATTACATAAAGCTGCATAAAACAGAGTGATTATTTCTAGCCTCTTCAACAGATCTCTTTTCTATATGTTATTATTCTTAAACATAGTCAAATCCTGTGCCTTATGGCAGATTCCAGGTTACTTTATAGAAGAATTCTACGGAAACAAAAACCAGAGTCTGTCTGTTTCCCTATCTCTCTGAAACCACCCTCTCCCTTCAAAGCATCTCACTAGTATTTATTTTGGAATTGCCATGAACAGTATTATGACATTGGCTTCCTTAAAAATTTAACATTCACGATTAGCACTTGAAATGAGTATATCCAAAGAATGTATTTGCTCAGTGCTTACCACCAAATTATCTCAAGAGGCTATCAAGAGCTCTCAAGTCATTTTGTTAACTATGTTCTCCATTTAAAGGAGCCCCACACAGACAGAAGGGAGGGGAAGGAAAGCAAGACTTAAAACCTTGCTTTAAAAAAAAAAAAATCAAGTATTATATTCTCTCTCTTTCCCTCCTCTACCTTCTCCACCCTCCCACATCCGCCCCCACCCCCAAACTAAATATAGAGACCAAACATCAAAACCCAAACTTGAAAATTTCCAAAATGGTAATCAACAAATCATGGTAACACGGAACACAGAAATTGAATGTAATGCCCAAATTCACAGGAGCAGCCGCCTGGAAGTGGGAAGTGGGGTGCACCTGAGCATGCTTTAGGAAGTTCTGCACACGTTTACCCAGCTTTGCAGCCATCTCTTCCTTCCACTCTGCTGCACAGGAAAGGCAGATTCTGAGCATAACTCCAGAGCCCCAGCTTTTCCTACCATTAATCGTAAGATTAGATCCTGGATACAGAAATGCTAAATGATCAACAAACATAGTTAGCTCTGAACTCAAATGAATGTTTTTTTCCTTTCCCTTTCATTGAAGAGAGGGGAAAAAAAGCTTCACATGGCTTCCTTTCCTTGACCTACAACAAATTCCATTAAACCTCAAAAACAATGCTTTGAGATGCTGGAGGATGCAGACAGGAAACTGAAGAAAGACTTTACACAAAAGTTAAAACGTCTTTTTTGGAGGGAGTTAAGGAAGGGTTGTATCTTGACAGTGAGAGCTCATGGCAACTGAGAACATAATTAGATTTGAATGCCATGTAGTTGTGCCTGGGATGCATAGCACATCAAAACAGATTTACTGCTCAGAGTAACAGAAATGTGCAAATGCCATTGGCCGGTAAATAATTAATGATTGCCCCAAAGTTTACAAATGCAAAAAATGCCCTACAGATAAAATTCCATCATATTTTCAAGTTACTGGAAATTAGCTTCTTTTCTAGAATAAATATCAATTATCTGTTCAGGATTGATTCCTCTTTAAGACCAAAAAAGTCTCCATCCTACCCAACCACTTCCTACACCCCTTTGTCTCCTGGGACATCTAATTTATGGGTGTTTAATGTAATAGGGTAAGCTTTCCAAAAATAGTGTAATAAAAATGAGCTTAGATGTCATCACTATTATTACATCTGTTATTATAAAATGTAGTGTTTACAGTGAAAACCAGGCTTACATCTATATTTCATTGGCATCCATACATTGAGGCCATCTTGAAATTTGACTCAAATGACTAAAATTCAACATCAAAAAATTCGCTTCAAAGGGATATTCAGCATTGATTTTATTGGGCTTATTTTGGGGAGCACTCAAACCATGCTATTTTTTGACTTGTTGGCCCTAAAATGCAAGAAGGGTTAATCTTGATTGCAAAATCAAGAAACAAAGATACAGGCCTATTGTGCAATAATCAGCCCACATTTCAATGAATAAGTAATATTTCTCACAAACCCAAGTTAGATAGTGGATTTATTTAACCTCTTGGGGTCAGGTAATAAATACTAAGTGAATTATTCAGCCCAATGGCTAATCAATACAATTCCATGATATATTTTTTGTGTTTCATAAAAGGTTGTACACTAAAGGCAGTGAGCAATTATGGAAATTGGGCCAGAGCACCTCTCAATTCCTCTCCCGCTTGAAACCCCAGCAGGCCACCTTGACAGCAAATCGATTAGTGCTCCAGTGAAGCGGCTCAGTGACCCCTGACCCGCTTCTAGCGAGGCCTGACAGAGGAGAGAGTATTTTATATTTATTTTATTGAATTAACTCCATCTTGCCTGTACCATCGCTTTACACATATTAGGCAGCAAGCTACAAGCTACTTCATTGTCGTTGTTTTCCATTGCTTTTGCTAACCAAGCCCCGCCCCTTGCCCTGCAGATTTCTTTGTCCTGGTTTTCCTTTCATTTTTGGTCTCAATGTAAGATTTCAATCCACCCTGAGACTCATGATCTCCAGAGCTCCAGGTAATAAAAACCAAGAGCAAGGCACAAGATCCTGCTGCCTGATGATTCCTGCCTACCTGGTCCAACCAGGACAGTGCCCTATCCCCATTTTTTCCCTCATGTTGAGAAACAAAGACCAGCCAATAAAAATCTGGCTTCACATGTGCTCTTTGGAAAATATATACAAGAGAACATCAAGGATTAGGGGTATTTCCTACTAGAAAATCAAAAAATAAACCAGAAGCCACTGATATCTCTATTTTTGTGGCCTAATTACACTATTGACTCATTGAAGCCATCAGAAACAGGGGAAGAGAGAGAGAGAGAACCAAGACAGCTGAGTTTAGATCACTATTTCATCAGGGGAGCAATAAGTCCAAAGACTCATCAGCCATCAGTGACTGAAAGCTTATGAGAAGGGAAACATCTCTAAATCAACGAAAATTTTCTGTTTTACTTCTGCTAAACGGAACATTCGTAAAAAAAAAAAAAAAAAAAAAAAAAAAA
>NW_016828394.1:100920-107747 GCF_001698545.2 Rhinopithecus bieti | reverse complement strand
AAAAAAAAAAAAAAAAAAAAAAAAAAAAAACCACCAAAATAAGTGAAAAGTGAATGCCAGGAAGAAACCAAGAGTTTTAAAGTCAGAAAATCTATTTGGCAGCTCTAGATATTAAATGATACCAAAGGTTAAGTTATCAGCAGAAATTTGACGTTATCAATCACAGGATTGAAGGATCTTGGACCATATTTGAAGGAGGCAGTACAGACTAATGGTTTCATACATAGAGGCTGGAAGTAAACTAGCTGGATTCAAATCCCAGTTTTTCTACAAACCAGTTGCAGACTTTGCACAATTCATCTAACCTCGCTAAGCTTCAGCTCTCCTTATCTATACATAAGGATGCCAACAGTTGTTGTCACACAAGTAATGTTGGCTGACATCATCATTTTTATCAGATCCCAGATTATTTTATATGGATAGGCAAGAAATCACTTTTCAGACTTGTTTTATGAATGCAGAGGCTGGAGAATGTGAGGAACCAGAATTTGCCTTCCAAATTATTGCCCTTCCCAGGTTCATGCATGCACAAAAGTATTGTGATAATCACTCGCTCCCTTAAAATCTCCTTTTGGGGTTCAGAGGACCTTGAACTTTACAATTAAAAGATTTAGTCCTCGGGTTGATCTCCCCAAAGATTTAAAATGGAAGTTCTCCTTTCCTGACCCCAGTGGTGGGGACATGAAACTATTTCACTCTATTCATACTACCTTGCCTTGCTCAGGAGAGACTTGGTTCTTAGGAAATATTGGCTTCATGGGTGCAGAATAAGGGATAAAGTTTGTGATGCAGGAAAATAAGACTGAAGAAGGCAATTGAGAGGTCAGAAGAGAAGAATTTCAGAGTTGCACTTCAACTGCTCAATTTTCTCATCAGGGATGGGCTGGCACTTTCAGATACCTTGCTTCTGATAAGAAGATCAGCTCCTCTCTCAACCCCTCCAAGCTTCCTTATCAATAAGGACCACTGCCACCATCACATTTGCCACATCAGCCACCCTCCGATCTCCTAGGAAAAGAGGACTGGGGTTCAAGTCAATTTGCAGGGACTGTTTCTGCACAAATACCATACCTAGGTTAGTGGGCAGTGCCAGAGTGGCAAGAGAGGCTGGCTGCCAAGGCTATTTTTGAAGAACTCACCACACTTCTCTGGGATACTCTGAAGGAAATGTCTTGATTTCACCCCATGTTCTTCCTTGTCCTTTGCAGTCCCAGGGATTCAAGACCATTTCATTTCTTATCTTGGCAGTCCTTTCTCCCTCAACTCATGGCCCACCATTACCACGACAGACAGCAAAGCAAACTCACCTTTCTCTTTAACCTATAAGCTTTATGGCAAAAAGATAAAACACCATGGGAAACGGTGGAAGGAAAAGAGGGGGGAAACCCACCATACTCCGACCTTGCCCTCCTTTTTCCATTCTGCATTTAGGTAACAGCCCAGATATTTTACACTTTTAGAACCAATGAAAGAGACTTTTTATGTATACATTCTCCAGTTGAGATGGACCTACCTTCTCATATCAAACGGAGACATCAAGACTCAGGGTCAAAACAATTTAAATAAAATCAAGTGCAGGGTGGTGCTAATATTTCCATACAGGAGGAGAGTATGGGGTGAAAGGAATTAGCAAAGAGGCCATGCCTCACAGCAAGCAAACACAGCATTAACTTAGACTGTATGTTTATTTAAGAAGGCCGGGGGTAGCTGATAGAGACTATGGAGAGTGGGGATCAGACCTCATTCCTAAACCATTCCTTGGTGTAGTGCTGATGACCTCATAATATTGGCGCTGTTTTGGGCTGCCTCACCTATTAGCAAGACTATCAACAACACTTTAAAAGTTCCCTCTTGATCTAGTGTCTGAGCACCTAATTGCTTGTGGAAGTCGCAAAAATTCCACCCTAACTCTTCCCAGGAGGGCTAATGGGATGGAGTAGAAAGAGATCCTGGTTCAGACGCCCACTAGCTGTAGGATCTCGGACAAGTAGCCTCTTTCCTGGGACTCCATCTACAAAATGGAGAGGTGATTTCCTTCCAGGATAAACATTCTATGATTCAAAGTGGTGTTTATCTGAATGTGTGAGAAGCCTGAGATGGAATGTTTACTTCCTTTAGAAAATTGGAATTTAACAGCCAAAAGAATCCTTTTTCCTCTGAAGGAATAAAAAAGAAATCCATTTACTCAATCTTCTAACCCCAAAACCAAAACAAAGAGTCTGTGGTATAAATGAGTTGGCCAAGATGCCTGCACGTGCTGGCTCCCAAGTCAGCCCTGTTCCCTGAGTCATTCTGCAAAATGGCACAGCAGATTCCTCTGCGTCCCTCAGAAAAGAAAATCTTTTACACTTTCGTATAACTCTATGCATTAAACCATAAATTATTATTCCCCTCTCTTCTACTTTCAGAATCTATACAAAAGTGATTACCTCATTTTTCAATATTACTTTCATAGTTGGAAAATGCATTTTCAAAAGTTATTTATTTTCACAGCATGTCAAGTTGTTATACTGTACTAGTTAAAATAAAACTACTATATAAACTACTGTCTACTTTTGCATGCATTACATTTCCCTACAAATGCTGTGAAGTAGGATTTTCACAGGGCCTAAATATATTTATCCTAAATATTACATTATACTTTATTTTAGCATCATTCCAGATTTTAAGAAAGAAAGAAATAGGAAAGCCAGTTGTTAAAGTAACTTCACTATTAAATAACTTTTTTATTTGAAGTTCCCCATTTCAGAAGAAAAATTATTTAAATATTAAAAGCAGTTTTGCCATGAAACTTAAAACCAACACATACTATTATTCCTTCTCAAGGGCCCTGGGAATAGCTAAAAATGTCCCATTGGATTTGATTCATGCTCACCTAAAAGCAAGACTTGGGCAGGGAGTAAAACAAGTAAGGAATAAAATATCGAATGAGTACAGCCCAGCATTTCTAATAATGAGGTCCCCAGACCCTTGATATATACAGCTAGGTTTAAAATATTTTCTGGAGTAGCTCCAAAAGGTGACAAAACTAAACAAAAGCTTTGCTTGAGGTAATCCTAAATTTTATGTGTAAAATTGTTTTTTGCTCAAATGTAATATTAACCATTCTCTAAAGCACTGTGAATTTCTTTAAAATGCCACCTCAATTAAAGACTCCACAAACACAAAAGGACGTAGATGCAAGTATTTTCATTAGCATTTGTATTTTTAATGGTGAGGGTCCTGCAGCTGTGAGTGAGGGGTGCTTGCTTCAGAATCAGCCAAAACAAAGCTGACCCTGGCCAGTAAACCTAAGGAAGGTGCCGCACACCAACACCGTACTGGGTTTAGAAAATGCTGCTCTCAGGCTCTCTGTGGCTGAGTGAGAGGCAGAAAGAGGAAGAGCTTAAATATTTAATAAATGATTCTGCAAAGGCTTTTGAGCCTTGGCATGAAGGGTTTGAAAGCACTATCTACTTTACATCCATTGAGGCCACCACCAACATGGCTATGATCCAGATTACAAGCCACTCAAGAAACGAGTTTTCCTCCTCTTTTCCTCTTCTGAAGCTGAGTTGCCAGTGGCCTATCTTGAGATCTTTCAGAATTGCTTTAATCTTTTGTTTTAGTTTCATCTCAAGGCACATGCATGTCCACCTCAGTGCCCTTGGGGTTGCCAGGCCTTGAGTCCTGAAAACAGGGAAAGCATCCCTGAAGAAATACAGAGAACAAGAATGGAGAAAAGAAAACAAAGATTTTTTACATGTGTTTTTAACACAGCCAAATCTAACAAAAGTGTGCTCCCTGGTAGTGCTTTTAACTAACAAGCAGGCAATATATTGCACTGTAAAATGTTTTATTTTAACACCTTACAGGTTTAGCTCTGTGGCTGTTGCAGGTATATCCATTAAAAGCAACACAGACTATAAATCAGAATTCCATACCTTTTCACAGCATATGAATCTATTCTCCTGCTGGTAAGCACATAGCTTTCATTGATGCCGATGGGGGTGACATACCCTTATGCAGGAAGAATAGACCACTCTCTACATGTGAATTTATGCTTTGAGACAGGTGGCTGTATGTAGACAAGAGACACCAATAAACAGATTTTATCATAGCTGTTTAGAAATGGATTCTGTGCTACATATCTACAGAGGAACAGTCGTCTTTTCCAAAGGGAAATACAGAGGCAAACCTTTGGCAGACTTGCAATCCACAGTTCACTACACAAGTTGGTGCCCATCGTCACACACGTCGATGGTCATTTGAACTGAGCTTGACCAATCCCCAATGCCTTAATAAACTAACAGTATTTCTGAAATTCCAGTTATGCTGAATCTAACTCATCCCTGCTATGAAAACATAACAAACACTGCACGGCAAAGGCAAACATTAACTTTTTAATGTTCTGTGTCATATACATACCTACATGAACACAGGGTGCAGATTCTCAGAGGAATAGGTTTTTTCATGAAGCAGAACTCTTTTAGATCACTTCTAAAGGGACTGATACATTGTCTTTAAGGGAATATATACATTTCTTATGTTTAAAAAATAAATACTAAAACAGCCTGTCGCGTATGGATTCTGTGTGGTTATTTTATATATTTCATTTTTTGAATGATATTTACTTTTTCTTTCTGCATTTTAGTCACTTCCAGAAAGGGATCCCAGGAATAATGCAAATTACAAAAGCAGATGTAGAAAATATTTTTTAAAAGCAGCCTAAATTTCCATAATTTACAATAGATATTCACACCTGCACAGAGGTTGACATTCAGCATATGCATCTAGCTGTGTGTGATGAACACAAAGCTTTCACCAGGATAAAATGTCTATTTCTAGAGAAATCCATAAACTAGAAACAGACCAGCTCCCATATTTAGTTCCTTCCTGTACTTCATTTTAAAGATGCCTCCTAGAAGATATCGGAAGGGTCAGCTCACTGTTATTTACTGCACCAAATATTGCTTATGATTGACACTGTCATGTCCATGTGTTGCAGAGACTTAAAGGCCATGACGACATTTAACTACTCACTTTTGCTTGCATGGCTGTGGTGGAGGAAACCACAGAATACTGATCTATCCAAAAGAGAAAAAAATTAGAGAGAGTGTCACAGTGGAATTTATGAATGAGAGTGCTTTGGCTGCAAAGCATTCCCATTATAGCCCTCAGCCACCACAAAACTGCTGTGTAATTGGAAGGGAACTTTTTCCCATGCAAAAAAGCTTGCTGTCGGTGCCAACCCATCAGAGCCATGGCATGCAGGGATGCACACCTGCAGGTAGCCTCCCTCATTCACGGGGATCCTGGTCTCTACCTGCATCTTCTGCTCACAAAGGGATCTGGATCTGAGAAGACCATATCACAGAGGCAGGGGCTGAGGATGTGGCAAACCTTGACGGTCATGTCATCCACTCAATTCATAGGTGAGGAAATTGAAGCCCCAAGAAAGCAAAATAAACAAGTCCCAGGTACATAGCCCATCAAAGGCAAAGCCTGGACCCAAAGCCAGCCTTTCTCTTGCATCCCAGCCCATTCATATGTCTAAAAGCTGACCCTATTTCAGCATTTATTTACCTAAAACTATGATCAATGAATTCAAATATCCTAAATGTTATTCTGGCTGGGAAACAATAAACTTCCTCCAAACCAGTTTAGACATATTACTGTTTTCCCCAAGGGGAAAAAAAAAAAACTTATTTGCGTGTGTGTGTGTGTGTGTGTGTGTGTGTGTGTGTGTGTGTATGTTTTGATTCCCCAGCAATGAAAACTATATTAAAGCTTAAAATCATTACCTTCTTTTTCAGTTACTTAAAAAAATCCATCTTCTAAAGACAGCTGTACCACAGATCTCCTATTAATATCTTAAATTTTTAAAAGTCTAAGTTCTTAAGTTCTGTAGAGTGTTCACAAGTTTGGATGACTTTATAGCATGTGTTACATATATTTTATTTTTATTTACCAAATAGCCACAGTAAAAAAATAAAATAAAAAGTTAAATAGGATGTCATGACAAGGAGCTACTAGGTAGCTACTTAAGGTTATGTTTCAGGAAAGCCCTCTTTAAAAATATCTCTGGAAAGGATAAGGCCTGATTCACATAACTTATATTTTATCACAGGTGAAATAATAACAGTAACTGATATATATGAAGCATCTACTATCTAATTGAATCAGGTACTTATAGAACGTATTGCTTCAACAACGCCAAGCAATCCAGGAGGATGGATGTTGCTTTCTCTATTTTGCAGATAAAAACTCTAAGTTCCAAAGATATGAGGTTACTTTTCCAAGGTCATATGACTAGTTAGGAGCATTGGAGGCTTGGAACCCTTGTCCATCTGATTCCAGCATGTATGCTTGGACTCTAAGGGGAAAATGCAGGCATAAGAGATTTGCTCAGTTTGATCACCACTGCACTGGGAACACATTTCCAGAACCCTCAATAAGCCAGTTCTTCTCCCTGGCATATCATATCAGCCTCCTGCCCTTTCCTTTGTAGCGCCTAAAACAATTGTAATTTTACCTTTATGTATGTGATTCTTTGAATGACTGTCTCTCCCACTGGACTGTAAAGTCTATGCAAAGTCTACAACAGTCTTTGCTTGGTACATAGTAGGTGTTCACTGAACAAATAAATGACCCACTACTTCAAAACTTCAATTTAAGCCAGGAGAATTGATATCACTGTCTTATTATTCTAGGCAGAGCTGATAACCACAATTTAGATTCAAATTATGTCTTTTATTTAAACATCTCAAAGCAAGATAAAAATAAACAGCTGGAAATAGCTTGCAATAAAAGAGAGAGAGAGAGACCAAAATAAGTTTAGGACTCTG
>NW_016828394.1:86224-100732 GCF_001698545.2 Rhinopithecus bieti | reverse complement strand
GTGTGTGTGTGTGTGTGTGTGTGTGTGTGTGTGTGTGTGTATGTTTTGATTCCCCAGCAATGAAAACTATATTAAAGCTTAAAATCATTACCTTCTTTTCAGTTACTTAAAAAAATCCATCTTCTAAAGACAGCTGTACCACAGATCTCCTATTAATATCTTAAATTTTAAAAGTCTAAGTTCTTAAGTTCTGTAGAGTGTTCACAAGTTTGGATGACTTTATAGCATGTGTTACATATATTTTATTTTATTTACCAAATAGCCACAGTAAAAAAATAAAATAAAAGTTAAATAGGATGTCATGACAAGGAGCTACTAGGTAGCTACTTAAGGTTATGTTTCAGGAAAGCCCTCTTTAAAATATCTCTGGAAAGGATAAGGCCTGATTCACATAACTTATATTTTATCACAGGTGAAATAATAACAGTAACTGATATATATGAAGCATCTACTATCTAATTGAATCAGGTACTTATAGAACGTATTGCTTCAACAACGCCAAGCAATCCAGGAGGATGGATGTTGCTTTCTCTATTTTGCAGATAAAACTCTAAGTTCCAAAGATATGAGGTTACTTTTCCAAGGTCATATGACTAGTTAGGAGCATTGGAGGCTTGGAACCCTTGTCCATCTGATTCCAGCATGTATGCTTGGACTCTAAGGGGAAAATGCAGGCATAAGAGATTTGCTCAGTTTGATCACCACTGCACTGGGAACACATTTCCAGAACCCTCAATAAGCCAGTTCTTCTCCCTGGCATATCATATCAGCCTCCTGCCCTTTCCTTTGTAGCGCCTAAAACAATTGTAATTTTACCTTTATGTATGTGATTCTTTGAATGACTGTCTCTCCCACTGGACTGTAAAGTCTATGCAAAGTCTACAACAGTCTTTGCTTGGTACATAGTAGGTGTTCACTGAACAAATAAATGACCCACTACTTCAAAACTTCAATTTAAGCCAGGAGAATTGATATCACTGTCTTATTATTCTAGGCAGAGCTGATAACCACAATTTAGATTCAAATTATGTCTTTTATTTAAACATCTCAAAGCAAGATAAAAATAAACAGCTGGAAATAGCTTGCAATAAAAGAGAGAGAGAGAGACCAAAATAAGTTTAGGACTCTGCCAAAGGTCTTAATGGTAGCAACAAAACCATAAATGTCTCACGGCACTTCATACGTCATGAGGGCTTGCAGATGGAAATAATATCAGTATCCATTCTCTGCTTCTGCTTCGGCTCACCAAGACACTACTCCAGAAAAGGTGATGTGATTTATTCTGCATTCTATCATTCTGAATCTTCTATTAACCAGCACTTGTGCAGTCACAGAACAATGATAAATGATAGTCATAATTATGACCCTAATTCACAGCAAGTCACCAAGGTATCCTCTGAATCACAGAAAAATGTCATTAGGTGAGAAGTTCTTTGAGAGAAGAGAACACTTTATACAATTCCCCCAATTCCCCCAGGGACCTTATACAACACCTAATTGTTGAATAAAACTGTATTGATCATAGCTATGTTATTATATCTAAAAATGATGTTCTGTGTATATCATATGAAGAAATTATCCATTAACCAGAATGTTTAACTACATAGAATACTCATTAATGTTTGTTAAGAGAAATTTAATTCATCTTAAGTGAAAGCAATGACAATCTTAGCAGAGGATATTTGGACCCAACCTCCTGTTTACTAAGCAACAAATTACAACACTGGAAACACTAGACTTTTGAAGGACCCTGAGTTAATGCAGGTATTGTGGTGGTTGTTGCTGTTGTTGTTTTAATCTACTAAAAACTACTGTCTGAATACTTAAATTTTGATATAATTAAACAAACCAAAACTATAAAGTTTGTTCTGTCTCACAAGAGAATCCTAGCTGGTGTGTAGGAGTGGAGGAAGGGAATAGAACTCACCCAGACTCAGGACAAATAAAAATTCACTGCATTTTTAACATAGAAACTAATCATTCCTCTCTCTTCCCAGTGTAAGTCACGTGGGAGAAAATACATGTGGAGTATGTACATTGCCACAGAGTATTCATGTAACATAAAAAAGTAAAATTATATTCTTCTAACGTGCAGGTCCCTGAGATTTTTATCTATGAGTCAAATAAGTAGCCTATTACTCACTGTTTTTGTCATTTATTCAATATACCCAGTGTTAGCTAAGTAGTGTAATATAAAGAGTATAGTTATTATGACAATATTTCCTTATCTCATCTATTCTGTATCTCCTTTCTCTCATTCATGTATATTTGTATATTTCTAAAGTAACTTCTTAAGCATCATAAGGGAATTTGTTAATTTCTATAAACAAAATCATAAAAAGAAAATCTTCAATGTACCAGAGCTAAAAACAAAGATTCAAAGGAAGGTAAAAATACTAAACACTTAAGACCTTACAAATACATTTAATCCTTTGAATATACTGTATAAATATTTGTGTGGTCCTTTTATTTATGTTTTCCTCTTTTCATTATAAAGTAAAATAGGCTTTTATGAAGTATTCTTAAAAAAAAAAAAGAAAGAAAAAAAGAAACTTTGGTCAATTATTTAACTCCGAAAAAAAGCCAACATCAAAGGTTAGATTTTTGGCATTCAGGATCAGATCATTTATAATTTCTTCTTTTTTTAATGTTTTTTAAATTTTTCTTGTGGAGAAGAGTTAGAGATCTCAAGGATTCTTACCTGGAGGCCTCTTTTAGATAGGCTGAGCTGATGGGAACTACTCTTTTGTGCCAAAACCCAAGAGAAGTTATACACAGTTCCTTCCTCCACTCCTTTTTTCTCCCCCACGTACACCCACTTTCTGACTCAAAATGAAAATTTTTTTCTCCTTGTATGTAAAAGAAGAAGAAAAAAAGAATCATAGTTGTATTGGAAGTGTGACGTTACAATTGCATTAAAAAAAAGATCTGAAACTCCCAAATTTATTTAACAAATCCACAATGTTTATTTAGGACCAGGGTGAGGGGTGCTTCTTATTTGCATATGGTATCCTGTGAATTTACTACATGCATAATTTTTAGGTACTTAATGAATGATTCAAATAGAAACAGAATTAGACTGCAGACAATGACAGTCATGACACTCAGGGACAACGAAGTAGGATGGAAGTCCAAAGCTGTTTGGCTAAATCAAATTGTGCATCCTAAAATCCAATTTCTATTGAAACTGCAGGAGCTTGAGATAAAGTTGTCATAAAGTCTTATCAAGATCAGTCAAGATAACATGAACATTAGGAAGCCATATTTAGATCGTTTCAATTCTCCCATCTTCCCACCACAAAAAGGACTGGAGGAGAAAATGATCCAGACAGTTCACCTTGACTCTCTTATCCCTCACCTCCCTATAGCCTAACTGACCTATGTTCCCTGCCCACTCCCTTCCAGTCCTGCCATCAGTAATGACCAAGACTCTATTATTTCTGGGCCATTACTATCCCAGTAACTTCCCAAATTGATCTTCTTGCCTCTGGGCTCTGTTTCCTACAGCTCTCCGTATATTCCTCCAAGTCCAACTCAAATATCCCTTTTCTCTAACTTTCCATGACCCCCATACAGAATTAATCAATTCTGATATAGGTGCCCCTGACACTCTCTCCCACCATTTAACCATCTTATCAGTTACTCTTGGTGTGCAGATGACTGTGCCTCTCGGTGCACAGACCCTCGAGGGCAGAAAATGTCTGTTTCACTAGCATATGAGCAATAGCATCTCCCACAAAACAGGCTCTCAATAATCTCATTGAACTGAACCCACTAGGTCTACTGGTGAATTTTAGCTATTCCCTTAATTGTGTCAACTTATGCAATGACAAAAATCCTACTTATTAAAACATTCTACTGTAACATAAGTGGAATGTGTAAGAGCCATGCGCCTAAGTGGAGTGGTGGAAGGGAAGAGGCCTCAAATAGGCCAAAGCATCATTTCAAAATCCTTTTCTCAAAGAGCACATTAAGCAGAAGAGACAGCGTGTAAGGACTGGAGACTCCAGCTACTAGTGAGTGTCTTTCCTTTTTTAAACAGATGCTTGTTGAATTGTACGCTCTGCTACAGATTAACGATTCAGAGACTAATAAGATGTGATCTCTGCCCTCCAGAAAACTGGTGACAAAGACATAGTATGGAGGGTAAATCTGAGAAACATAAGATTGGATAAGATTCATGACTGGCAGGATCAACAGTGTTCTGGGTAAGGTGGGTGCAGGGAGCCTGGCTCTGTACTATTTGCCAATTTCTATGGTGTAAATACCCCCACTGTGAATGACTTCAAGCTACCAACGTGGTATCACTGAACAGAGATAGGAAAAGATTCACTCAGTTGGTTCTCATGAGTCCATACAAGCCAGCTACAGCACACCACTGGACAGGATCCGTACCCTCCACAGCCACAAGCTCCATTGCTTTTCACCCAATAACTCATTCAATAGACATTATTTAGTACCGAGTGTCTGGCACTGTGCTAGTCAGGAGGAATTGAATAGTAAACAAACAACCACAGCTCCTAGCTGCATGGAGCTTACAGCATCCTATGCCAGGAACTGACCCAGTTGGGTAGTGAAGGTATCTCTGAGAACTGAAGGGAAAGGGGCTAGAATCTCATGGATGAATTGAACTTCTCAGAGAGGAAGGAATGTTCCTGACTGAAGCAATGGGAACAGCAGATGAGTAAGAAAGTTGGCTTTTATCCTAAGAACAATAAGGAGCCACTGAAGAATTGAAGGCTATGGAGTGTCGTGATCAGTTTTGAATTCTCCAAACCTTACTTTGGCTCCTATAAGGAGACAAGGGTCTCTAGAGAAACCAAAGGATCGCAGAGACACCAATCTGGAGTTAAGGCAGAAGTCAGGTGGCAGAGTGGGGGTGGTGCAAAGGGGACAGAGCTGAGAGTTAACTAGTATGGCTGACAGAGATGGGGGTAGGGCAACAGCAAGGATCATTCCTCAGTTCCTATAACTGAAGGGACAGGGAAATCTGTCAATAATAAAGAGGAAGATGAATTTGTGTTTTGACATTGAGTTTTCATCCACATGAATTTTATGCTCCCCTTTGTGTAAAAAGACTCCCTACAAAAGAAAACCCACACTTCTTCTCATGCCCTTCAAGGCCTTTCACATACCAGCCCCAACCCTTTTGTACTCATTGCCACATACCCCATTACTGCTACTTCCCTCCCACTGGGGTATAAGCTTTCCAAAACTTCTAGTAAACTCATAGAATCCTATCTGCACCTTCTCTCTCACATCCCCCATCAAAGTCTGCTTTCTGATCCTTACTTCTTGGAAGGACACATGCTCAGCATCTTACAGAACTTCCCACCCCAGAATTGTCTGCATTTCAGACAGAAGACAAACCTCCAATCATGTCTCATTCATCTTTGCATTACCTGGACCTTTCAGGAGATAGGCACTACATTTTCCACATGCTCCATGTGGAAATACCATATTCTCCAGAGCAAAACCGTAACACCTGATCTGACAGCATGAACATTCTTACGGAAGAAGACAGAATGGTCTCCAGACATACAATGAGCACTCAACAAACATTTGTTGTATATGCATTTGTGCACTTCTTGATGGATTCAGCGAAGAATCACCAGATGCCTCCTATACTGAAGTATGCGGTAGGTACTCAATAAAGAACAAAGGATGGACTATCAAGCTTCCCTCCCCATAGGAACTTTACACTCTATAACAGATGCATCTGGTGCCTACCTCACATCCCTGTGTCCCACCTCTGACTTCAGCCACATGTCTGACCTTGACCACATCCTGCCATGTAGTGGCTTCCTTTCACGTCATGCCAACTCTGAAGGAGATGCCCAGCCTGCACACGAGCACCCTGGGACAGCCCTCAACCAAGAAGGGACAGGAGCCAGGAGATAATGCTCCAGCTTCTTGTGCTTCTGGAGCCTGGCTCTAGGAGGCATATTTTACTCTGTCCCTTAGAAGATTCCGGTGGGACCATGCACCAGCACAGCAGTGACTCTGATAATGCATCACTGCCTTACTTTTTCTTCCTTGCCTTTTTCCCCTCCTCTCTCCCTCATTTCCTGCTTCCTAAGATCATGCCCACATAAACTACCTTCATCCAAATCCCTGCTGAAGGTCTAATTTCTGGGGAACTGCAAACTAAGAGAGACTCTGATCTAAGCCAGTCATTTCAGGATCCACAAGAGACTCTTTCACTGTGGCTGATGAATTCCACACCGAAAACAGGGTGAGGGCCATTCAGCAGCTTTTCAGTTCTGTTGTTCTCTGAGGACATCTGTGGAATGTTTTCAGTGGAAACAGGACACAGTAAGTGCTAAATACATGTCTTCCAAATGAAATCCAGGTAAAAATCCAGCTTCTTCACAGGTAGTAAAAAGGAGGTAATGCACACGGCATCCCAAATTATTCATTTTGTCACACCATTCCCCTGCATTCATCAGGATTTCATTTGGCTCCTTTTTCCAACCTTAGCCCAGCATGCTAGAAGGTATTTATTAATATATTAAATGCTACTTAAACTTCCTAAAATGATCCCAGAACAGCAAAGGGGAAAAAAGCTTCTGATTTAAAGCTAAACATACTCAGCTATCCATTAGCATGACAAAGTCTGCATTTTATTTAGACATTGCCATTAATAATGAAATGATGTATGATTTCCACTCCAGCAGCTCTTCCTTCCTTGCATAATCAATTATACATTTAAGAAAATACTTAGTGGATAGAAAGCTCCTCTAATTAAGCATCACTTGAGGGAGCTTATGAGATTCTTAAAACTAGAAAAGATCTCTCAGAGAAGTAGGATGGTGGAGGGAAAAAAATCCACTCAAAATGTTTGAGTCTTGATTAGACAAACTTTCAGACATTCTGAACCACTATGTAACGGAAAAACTCACATACAGATACATTTTAACCCAATAGACTTTGAGGTGAACTAAATATTCTGCAAAGTGCAAAAACTCTCTCTTTGTTCCAGCTAAGAAGCCAGGACTAAATTGAAATTAGATCTTTTGGTTGAGACCCAACCCCAGAATTGCTGTCCCTTTTTCTGTCTTCCCTGTCAAAATCATTGACAAGTTAAGATAATTGGTTCTTCAGAACTCGGGAAATTGTCCAACGTTAGAATCAAATAGAAATAGCATAAGATTTCCCAGAAGGCAAAACAAGGATGGTTTTTCTCACTAAAATTATTGCATATCACATCGTGTTCTTGGGAGGGGTACTTATCTGGGGATAATCTCCAGAATGATTTTACATCCTGGTTGTCCTACAGAACTAACTCTCTCCGACACAGCACAGCAAATTCATTCAATTTGGCGGGTCCTAACGCTTTCTCTCCCTCTAGAGGCAGAAAATGAAGCACTAAATAAGGTTTAATTTCAAGGCATTAAAAATAAAACCAGGGATAAGCCACTCTGACAGGAACAGAAAGCAGGCCTTGGAAGAAGGCAAGGAGTATGTCAAGAAAGTGGATACAGGAGAACCAGGGGACAGCAGAGAGAGAAGTAAACAAGAGTTTCGTTTCTCTCTCTCTCTCTCTCTCTCTCTCTCCTCTCCTCTCCTCTCCTCTCTCCTCTCTGTCCTCTCTCTCTGCATTGCTCTGCCTCTGCCCCTGTATCTATGACTCTATATCCCTGTCTGTCTCTTCTTCTTGTTCTCTCTTGACTTCTACCCCTCCATGTTTCCCCCCACCAGGACCATCAATCCTCCAACCAGGGACTGTCTCCCCTTCTGCCCAGGTGGCTTATCCTACAACAGGAGACATCAATAAATTTCCAGGACAATGTACATGGTGTGGGTGTGATAGGCATGTCACCAGAGACAGCAGAGGTCCCTTGACTTTAGTGACTTGGCCTTCAGAAGCCCCTCCTTTCTCCAGCTCCCCTGGGCCCCTGAGTCTCAGTCATAGCTCTTAGAACTTTGGTCAACTGTGTGTGCTAGGCCACCAGTTATTTTTCGCACACAGGCCATAAGCATGTTTGTAACATACTTGTGCACAAGCTCACTTCTAAGGGTTGACTGATCCTGCCTTCATTCGTCCTGCTAGCCAGTCAGGCCAGGTTCAGCCAGGAGCCCTCCTTCCCCACCAAGGCTTAGAAGCAAACTCAGAAGAAACCCAGCGGCAAGCAAGAATCGCTCCCGGAGGGAGTAGCGGGGACAAAGCTGGGTGCCTGTGTCCTTTTTAATTCCCCATTCTGGCAAAAAGAAAACCTCAGGTCTGACTTTAGAGCCTTTGACACATAATTGGTAGCCAATTTTCCTAAGTGGTGAGTCAATTTTCTGCTTGTGAAATGTAACTTTACCCTGGTGAACACCAGGCCCCAGGGTTTTCAGTGTGGCTTAACAGCAATTATATGAATGTTAGGAAGGGGGGAAGTGTTAAAGTCCCTACATTTACTTTTTTTTATGTTTTTACCTCTTAAAGGGATAGAAGTCTCCTAACTAAGTAACTCATGAAAAACTCACCCAAAGACAGGCACAGGATATCCTGGGAAGGAAAACCATTTTGAAGCCGCACCACAAAGGGTACTTTTTTAAAAGTTTCATTCTTTCAGATATTCAGACAAGTAGTGAGATGTCACGGGGAGGGCACAACATTTAGAGGTCAAGGCATCCTTTTCCTGGTTCCCCTTGGGCTATTTTCTTTGCTACCACCCTGTCCCCTCCCTCCCCCTCCCTCCCCTCCCCAGCCCCCCAAACAAATCCCCTGGTGAGGCACTAGGCCCCGCCTCCCTGGCTTGGGGGGAAGGCCGCCACTCTCTTCCTCCCCGCCCCTGGCCCTCCCCGCGGGGCGGCCGACGGCGGCTCCCGCTCCACATGTGCGACTCGTGTTTCGGCTTTCACTGGCGACAAACTGGAGCCGGGGCCTTTCCGCTTAGGAGGAACTCGCTACGTGTCGCTAACAACACCACAAACACCGCCGGCCCCGCTCGATGCTCCGCTGCCCACAGTGCGCTCGGCACCAGGGCTGGATTTATAGCAAGGAGCCCCGACTGTAAGAAGTAATTCATGAGTCCCCACAATGCCACTACTGAGAGGCATGCAGAGGGGGGAGCAAGACACGGGGAGTTCCTGCTCCGTGGCCTCCATCCCCGCCGATCCCTCTTTGCAGTTGTGCACAATCACAATCGCAGCCAGCACATGCAGTTTGTCCTTATTCATTTTGCACTTTTTAAAAATAGAGTGGGAGAAAGTCATCTCGGCCACCACCACCTTTTTATCACAATTTGTTGAAACCCCAACAGGTTTAAAATATGTTCTTTTGCCATTAATAGTTGCAACAGAAAAGTCATATTACATACAAATGTGTACACAAATCTGCGTGGTGCACACATATGCACAGGCTCATAAGACACATGCAAAAAAAAGTATTATTATTATTATTATTGTTATTATTGGTTCTTCTGGAAGATTTAGTGTATTTGTTTCAGAAAGACATAAGAATTTTAATAAAACTAAACCTTATTTGGGAAGTATCTGCCATGAACGCAATTTTGGAAAGGTGCAATAGGAACTAAATAACTGATGTTAAAAATCATTTAGCTGAGAAAAAATATGCATGCTAAGAATTCCACCAAAAAGAATAAGACATTGTATGCCACGTAGGTATATATATATTGCTTTGCAGCCGCAGAAAACCTCCTATCTCAAACCAAAGAGAAAAACACTACACGTGAAAACTATCCTTTGGACGATTAGACTCCATTCCAAAAGATACAGAAAAAAGAAAAAAAAAAAAAAAAAAACCACAGCAAAAATACACACATGGACCTTTGTACCAGATTCTGTATTAAAAGTCTGCTTGTCAGGTCGTATGAATACCTCCCCAAAGCCTCCTTTGTGGTTACAAGGTTTGGTGTTCAGTGCTCTGCAAATCAGTTTGGGGTTTCTCTAAATCTGAGCCACAGCCTGTCAAGATGATCCTTTGCAATACCAGCCTTTTAAATCCCACCCCCTTGTTTTTTCTCCCTCACTCTCAGAGGAATTGTCTTCAAGTTCCTGCCTAGGTCAGCCATTCCAAGCTGGAATTCAGAGACTGGACGGATCCTTTACCATGAGAATTTGGAGCTGCAAACCTTCGGTAGAGCCCTGGGGAGGGATAATTGTTTTAGTGAAGCTCACTGCCTCCTCAGTGGTCTGTGAGACCCTGCTGAGCGTGGCTGCTTACCTTTGGCAGGAACCCAGGGCAGGTTCAGGAAACGGTTCCGTGTTCCTGCCCTTAGCTTTGTGTCAATGAAGCCTGGCACATCTTTTTTGTGGTTGTAATTTAAATGAGACAACCAACTGCACAGCTGTCTCGGTCAAATTATGCAGAGCCATGTGGCCTTTCTTCCATCTTTAAAAAGTCCGGGGCACCTCTGACCATGTTTGAGGGAAGCCCAGGGGAGCAATGACCAACAAAAGGAATAGCGATTACACCAGCAAAGGATAGAAATTTGCCTAAATGAATATATTAAGGCCTGCGCTTAGAAAATGGAAATGTTAGTTTTTAAATAGAGGCAGAATAGTGTTCTGATTAAAACCCTGATGTTTGAGGTCAGACACTGCAAGGTTGGCATCCCAGCTCCATCATTTAATAGCTGTGTGGACGCTGGGCAAGTTATTTAATGAACCGAAGCCCCAGTTTCCTCATCTGTAAAATGGGAGAAATAAGAATACTCACCACATAGAATTGCTGTAAAGATTAAATGAGGGAATACGCAGAATTCAGCTAATATGTGGCTTCATAAATGGTTAGTTATCATCATCATCAACAGTAATTACAGTAATGACAATAACACATAGAACATGCAAAACGCCAATGCCAGTCACTGTGCCACACCAGTCATCTGTAACCAAGAAAAGACTAATTTTACTCTGCCTCTGGCCCCTTATTTTACATATTACAGGAATTTATCCTTACAGGTAAAACTAATGTGACTGAAGTTTCTATCATTCAAGTTTTATTTATTCTGTTGATCTGGCATCGGGTATTTTAACTCCCCCCGCCCCCTGTCTCTCTCTCTCACACACACACACCAGACACGGGAATGTGAGTATAAGCTTACATCTGCATAGATGCACACTACACCAATATAAGCCAGCAGATATACAGACACAAAATGAGTATATGTACCCCAGAATAAAAGGAACATAATTATCAACTTTATTTTGACAACTCTTTTCAATGATGCCCAATTAGGCATTGCATGGCAAAAATAAACTCTTTAAAATACTGAAAGCACAACCCATTGTATCTTTGCTCCTAAGGGCCCTTTAAAAGCTGAGGTTAAATTACAATCAGATGGCAAGAGGATAAGGACCTCGCCTTGGGGCACTTCCTTGGGATAAATGGCCAGTTCTTGTCCCCGTTGGAAGGGGTTGCTGGCCCAAAGCACCATGGGGCCAGTGACCCCTTGCTGGTCATTAATCGTTATGGAATTCCCTAGAACCAAGGTCATTATTGCTAATATAAACTTAAATAAAAATTCCAGAGACATATGGATTTCTTTTAATAGTTAGTCTTATTTCTTTGCTTTTTATAGGGCATTTCTATAGAATTAATGTTCTATACATCAGCTCTGTAGTTGGTTTGTCTTAACACTTGATCCTGCTTAAAGTAAAGGTTTATTGGACCTAAAATAAGAAGTGAAGGAAAGCAAACAGAAAACAGGAAATCCTGAAAGGGCCTATTCTGTACCTGGAATTCTCAGAAAAATCATTATCCATGGGACTCACAATTTTATTTCTTTGGAAACCTGTCAAAATATTATAATGTTTATATTTAACAGTTGGATAATGTAACATTTAAAGAACAGAGAGAGAGATCTGGTTCCCATCCTGGACAAGGTTTTCTGTTTCTCAGTCTCTCATCTCTGTACATAGAAAAAAGTTTTTTTCAAGATTTTGTGAAATTCTAATTTCTTCAAGCTTAAGGAATATATACTGTATAGTCACTCACAAGCAAAGGATATTAGCAGAGCATATAATTTCATAGCTTCATTCCAAAGATACTCAGCATTATTTGCCTTAAAAGGAATTATCTACCCTAAAAGTGCAGAAACAAAGTGGATACGCAGAAAATGAACAGTTATTTAATGAGCATGTACTATGTGCAACTCAGTGTAGATTCTCTGTATATCAACATTAGGCTGCTTCATCTAGAAGACAAGGCTCAACCAGATTAAGAGACAACTTGAGGATGTTGCATAGGTAACCTCTGCCCTCAGCCTTTTGGGGTTACTATCTCACAGAGACCAATGTGTCGGTCCACGTGCCTCACATTTTACAAACCTACAATTTTCTTTTTACTAGATCCCTTCCCCATCTTGCCCAAGTTATACTACCAATAAATTTAAATATAACAACTCAATTAGCCTTGTAAGGTGCATCATCTAAAGATCTCACCCACTAGCTTCCTACCTTAAGGTAGATTTTAGCAATAGACATGGACTGTGCCTGCTGCCTTATCTTCTTATTACCTGGCTGATCCCTTGGATGAGATAAGGAAGAATAACTGAAAGTTGATTGAGAATATTGTTGGTTGTTCATTTCTGACTGTGAAGTTGCTATTTACCTTATAGTACATGCTGCTTAAGTGCATGTTTAATAATAGGTACTGTCCAATGTCAGATATGAGAGGTGACCAGATTTATAAGGGTAGAGAGGATTAAAGTCATTAAGAGAGGTAACCTTAAAGATCATAAGTGTTTACTTCTCACATTTTATAAATGAGAAAGCTGAAATCCAGAGAAGTTAAGAGACACACAGACACAGAGACTCACATATCTAAATAACAGCAGGGGCAGTATTCAAAACCAGGTCTCCTGTGTCCCAGTTCAGCATTCTCCATGAGGTTCCTTCTCATTCCATAATGAATGAGAAGTCTCATATTAGAATGAGCAATTTAACATGTCGAGCCTTTAACAGAACCAAAGCACGTTTTCTCCTTAACAGAAGAATATGCACAAATTTGGGTTAATATTAGAACTATTAGTACCCTGAAGATGAAAATTATTAGCATAGTAGGGAATTAAGCTACACTAAATCTGATGAGTAATGAATTACTTTACATCTCTTTTTGGAGGTGGGACCTTACCCTAGGAATGGCCAGGTAATGGCAGGAGAAAGATGAATGTCAATGGATTTGGTGGTGATTTGGAAAAGAGAAAGAAATCCTACACCAAATGCAATTTCCTTAATAGGTGAGTGCCCTGAGAGGACCACAAAGTGCTTCTGGGGCAGTCCCCAATCTGGGATTGAGGATACAACTTATTTTACATAGCAGATGCTTCATGAACATTTATTGAATAAATTAACATGCTAGTTCCTTTGTTTCTCTTGTCTAAGGTCAATGAATTCAACAGCTGCTTATCCTCACCACCTCTGTGAATGTAAACAATGGATTCTAAAGGAGACTACCCCTTCATGAAATCATTTTTTAATAGGTTTAGCATGATTATCCTTTCTGGCTTCTGGTATCAAAATATTTGGGAGCAGAAAGGAATCCACCTTGTTGAATGATTTATGACAATTTGGGAAGGGAAAAAGAGAAGAAAATAGTATACTTAAATTCAAAATTCCACCTTTTAAAATTAATCTTAGTGGGTTGAAACGGGGAAGAAATATTTAGTTGTTGACTACATTCAGTCATGTCTTTCAATGGAGATGGAAAAATTCAAATTTTTCCAAATCAGCTCAGTCTTTTCAGCCAGATCAGATAGTCAGATAATTCAGAGGTGGAATAATTGTCACTTCCTCCATTGCCCCATACCCTGAAACAGTACAGAAGCTGCCAACTCCCCACCTCTCCCTCCAGCTTACCAGGCGAATGCCCCTTTGCCTTCTGGAGTCATTCTCCTGCAGTTCAGCATGAGACTATGCCAGGGGCTAATAATTTCTCTCAGCACCATACCCATGACTTCTGCCCTTCCTTGGCAATTCCAAATGTGTGACAAACCTCTTCGGGCTTAGGCAAAACTGTACACAAAAGTGGTTTGAGTAGGAAGAAATACAGTGTACTTTTTTCCCCTTTCACTATAATTTTTTCAGAATTATATTCTGCAACAATGCCTCACTTCCTTTATTATTATTTTGGAAAGGGTGGTTTCAATTTGTTTAGGTTTAAATATAAGAAAAATTTTTAAATTAAGACTTACTTTGAAAATTGCCAAGGTCAATATTTATGTATGTCGGGACCTTCCAGAGAAAGATAATAGTCAGAGACAACTGCTCATGATGAGACATCTGGAATAGAAAGACCTTTCATAAAATTCCTACTGAAAGATGACTATTGATGAAATACTTCTGACAAACAAAACAAAATTGCAATTTTCGTGCAGTGTTATGACATAGTATGAACAAGCACAGTTGCAAATAAATGAAATATGTGGGCTTTTAAAAATAAAGTAATATTTTATGATGGCATATTCTGCAGCTTCCTCCTTCCCCCACCCCCTCACCATGACTGTTACAGTTTCTTTTTTTTCTTTTCTTTTCTTTTCTTTTTTTTTTTTTTTTTTT
>NW_016828394.1:41343-83629 GCF_001698545.2 Rhinopithecus bieti | reverse complement strand
TTTTTTTTGCGACAGAGTCTTACTCTGTCGCCCAGGCTGAAGTACAATGGTACCATCTTGGCTCACTGCAACCTCTACCTCCTGGGTTCAAGTGATTCTCCTGCCTCAGTTTCCTGAGTTACTGGGATTACAGGCATGTGCCATCATACGCAACTTATTTTTGTATTTTTAGTAGAGATGGGGTTTTGCCATTTTGGCCAGGCTATTCTCGAACTCCTGAGCTCAGGTGATCCACCTACCTCAGCCTCTCAAAGTGCTGGGATTACTAAGCCTGAGCCACTGCACCGGCAGACTTATAATTTCTGAGAAACAATTTAACTTGTGCTCCATGCACAATGCTAGGCCTTGTTAGAGGTACAGGACTCAGGGGTTTCCTTGGACGCAAACCCAGAAAAGACACGTTGTACCCTTCCCTAAGGCTGATTGCACACAAGGTGAAATGGAGAGCAGAGCAGGACCCAGATGGCCCAGAGTAGTAGCAGAAAAGCCACTGGAACCAGAGCCAGGGACTTGGCTTATGGTCCTGGCTCTGAGACTAATTAGATCTTTGGGCAACGTTGCTGTGCTTCTCTTGGCCTCAGCTTTCTCATCTTTAAAATGAAGGGGCTGAATTGTAATCTCTGAGAGTCCATTCAGCTTAAATGGAATCATGGTCTCTTCCTACAGGAATCTAGATTTTTTTGAAAACCTGCCTTTAGGAACTAGCTAGGCTATGTATTAGTGTTCTTAAGCTATTCATTCTCCATATTTGTGAAATGGTACAAAAAAATCCTGCTTACCTCACTGTGATGTCATGAAAACTAAAAAGAGCTGAACCCATGTGAGGTCTTTATTTCATTCCCTCGAAGAGGTCTGTGAATGATAGAATTAAAGTGCTAGCCTTCCCTAAGTTATGTATGTCTTGGTATACATTGAAGGTTCTTAGCTAAAGGAATGAGATTCTGACAGTGGAATTCCAAGCATCAGCCAGAATTGGGTGGGAAAACCTGTCCTGCATTCTCACAAGCTCCGCAGATAGTCTTTATTGTTTTTAAACCCAGCCGTTTAATCAAACCTCAAGGAGACTTTTCTTTCGGAGCTTACAGACTTGTCCAAACTAAAAAGAATATCTAAACCTGGGGAGGGGATGTGGGAGGGAGAATGAGTAAGTGAATGTTTTGTTAATGAATAAAGATCCCATATTTCATTCCTGAAAGCTCTCACTTTGCTTTAGGACCATCAGCAGAAGCACAGAGCTAGCTTAATAAGCTGTAGGATGTGAAAAAGTCACTGATAGGTCCAGGGACATTCTCAGCTGAAGGGGACCCTGGGGAAGTGTCCAGTCCACCCCCAGCCCTACCTTGCAACCAGACAAATGAAGCTGTCTGCTAGAGAATCTGGAGATTCCCTTTCACATTTCCACAATGACAAAGTTGTGTATGGGAGTCCCCAGGAATCATTTATAACTGAAAGAAAAGGAAAAACCACCTTCAAACTCCAGTTTTAATAAATCTGAGATCTTTGTGGAAACCCAAAGCAACTGCCTCATTTGGTTTTCCCAGAGAATATGAACAACAGATCAAACTAATCCAACCTAATGGAAGAAGGGTCTATAGAGTTTGGGCTAATTTCTTAGTAATATTCAGCTGCAGTGACTTTCCTTCTGTTTAATTTCCACGTATCTTAGTGCTTGAATTCGTAATTCATACCCTTGTTTTGAATTCCCACTACCAATGGATTCCATAAGGCCATTCATGTCAAACACCCTCCAAACAGTTCCAAGAAAAGGATTGAGTTAGAATTCTTTTCCCAACAGTCAGAGGGGCTATGGACCTGGTTTATATGAGTAGCATGTTCTCATAACCCCCAAATCCTTGACAGACATTCCAGGGACATGGCCACTTCTGCCATGTAGCCACCATTTCAATCAGGCCTCCTCAAACAACTTACTCCTAATTTCTACAATATGTAGGTGGCAACTGTAGCCCAACGGGTGTCCGTAGATACAAACCAAAGCTTGCTAAAACCATGTCTGGAAAGCTGACAAATTTCCAGGCAATCTACCCTGAGCAGCAGACAGAAATAAAAGAGCTGGTAAGAAGAGAAACAGACATATAATGTAACAGAGTTTCCTGAAATTCATTATACCAAACTTTCAGGATAGATCAAGGAATTGGATCTAATTCTGCCCTGATTATTTGGGGTATGTCATTATCAATGTTGCAGAAACATTTTTAAGCCACTGTCTATCAACAATTTGATGAAAGAAAAAAAAAACTAACATTTCACGAGTAATGTTGAGTGCACAGTGATTTGAAAGAATCACTATTAGTAAACTAAACAGCACTCTAAATAAAGAAAATGACTGCTGTTAAGACATACTGTCTGAGAATTCTCAGGAAGAACACCACAACGCTAACTCTGCTGTATATAAGAAATTATTCAAGTATGCATTTGAGTAATTCTGCATTTTAATTTAACCCTTTGAAACATTAATCAAACCATAGCTAATTATAGGAATTAAGGAATTAAACGATGGAATCTTCTAAAAGATATTATTTAAAAGGCAGTTTATACAATTACTTGTATAGATGTTTGCTTTAAAGAGGAAAACAGTTCTACTGTAATGAAAAGGGTCTTAGAAAATTAAATTAACAAGGGGGGACCAGGCTGATATGAAACTAAATTAGCATCAAATGCAAATTACAGGGTACTTAATGGTAGAAACAGGTGCAGAGAAGGACCCTAAATGAGATAAATGAATAAAACATCCCTCTCCACAAATGTGGAAGCTGACACAAAGTCAATGATATGAATAATTCAGCAGCCTCCACACTGCTGTTGAGGTCAGCCTGCCTTGACCTTTGAAACAGGAAGTAAAATTCAGTTCAAATTTGAGTGACTAGAAATATAACAGTTATTTGTTTTTTATATTAAAAAACCTACAGAAATTTTTTAAAAATACAAATACAGGCAATATGCAATAGAATTACAGTTTGAACTAAAGAGACATTATATAATCAAAGTAGTTGGTAAACAAACAAAATAATTAGATAAGATTTTACCCAAACCATATTTCAGTATGGAAATCCTAAAAATAAAGATAATTAAAAACATATATACCAGTGCTCAGCTTATTAATGAAACTCCCTGTAAGAATAAATTTTTGAATCATTATCCTTTCTTCAAAGTACTTTTTTGTGTTGCTGTCCATGTAAAAAAAAAAGCATGTCATAATTTTTAAAGCCACATATTCTTATTAGTAATGCAAAATAATTTCTCATATTTGTAAGATAAAATTTGGTTAAACTAGATTTTTAAAAATCTGTGTAAAGTGGCTATTTTTTAATCCTTCAATTCCTGATTGAATAAACATTGCATCCTCCAAAACTATTCACCTTAGAAAAATGCAAGCTAGGTTCGAAAAACAAACCATTCTCATAACTAATTATCTACTGTGGTTTTATGTGTCTTTTATCCTTTTTTTTCTTTTTTGCATGCTTCAAAAGTATTTTGTACAGTCAAGTAGTGAAAGTACTCTCCTCATCTCAAATTGAATTTGGTGCTGTTAGAGATTAACAGGGTATGACAACAAACCAATTTCTACAAGTTTAGAAAGACAGCAAAATATATATGGTATATCACCCTCGTTCTTATTTTACAGGATGGCATAAAAGATGTTTGATAATAGCAGTTATCTCTGCCCTCCAATTGGTTCTATTAAGGGGACCTACAGCTTCGCTATCTACCTTTCATCTATCTACTGTGCTTGTCAGATGAAAGATTATGTTGAAAGATGAGCTTAATTTTATTTTCTAGATTTAGAGAGGGTTAAAGCTACACACACACACACACACCCCTCAGCCATCTATGAGAGAGCGGTGGTAAACTAGGTCTATGATTATAATTACTGTAGGAAGAAGTTGGAGAAATGTTCTTTCCAAACCAGAGTGTTTAGCTGAGGCAAAATGAAAGATGCAGAGTGTGCTGGGTTTTTCTTAATTATTATTATTATTATCATATCTGCTAAATCACTCCTCACTCAACATTTAATACAGGGTGATAGACCAAACACTGCTGATTTGGGGTTTGCCATAATGACTGACCTGAGCAAAAGCTTTGTGTACAAAGTGGCTCCCCATTAAATAAGGGCTCTGTGGAACCAGCTGGTTCTCATTTTGAAACAACCGGTTTCTCTATCCCCAAGTGCTAAAGAAAATAATCCCTGCAATCTATGACTGCACACTTTCACAGAGGCAGCAACGAGAATTTGATTGTGGAGATAATTAAAGTCATTCCTGGAACTTCCAAGAAAAAAAAAAAAAAGGTGGAACGAGGTGGGGTAGAAAGAAAGAATAGTCAATGATAGTGTTTAAAATTAAACTATGACAAATCATTTTGAGAGGAGAGGAGGGAGGAGGAGCCCCCGCCCTTTATGGAATTCAGTTGAAACAGCTCTGTTTTCTTCTCTGCTCGGCTGCTCCAGAGGGAGGTCCGAGATGCGATTAGTCAGGGCCACAGCCCCTAGTGTCCGGCTCGGAAGCCGAAGAATCGAAACATGGCTCAAGAAGCTGCTTATCACTGATGACACATCACAATGAGAATTTTTTTTTTTTAAGTTCCAATCTTAAATAAAATAGCCACGGAGGAATCTAACTGGACTCTTCAACCAACATTCTTTCCTAGCTGATCTGAAATGCTCAGGTTAGTTTAATATAATATTAAGAAAAAAAAAGAGTGTATCAGACATTCAGAGACACTCATCTTTCAATCTGGAGGAGAGCCTATTCCTTTATTATTTTTTGAATGCTACATTGTTCTACAATAAGAATCCATGCTCAAATAGCCTGAATGACATTCAGCTGAACCTACGTTCCCTGCCTGCCTACATTATTTCATAAGCTTTTGGAAAAAACTAAACTAAAATACGTGTAATCTGTCTGTCTGCGCTATCTGCCTTTAACAGGAAGAAGAGATGGGCTCAATGAGGACGACTCACGGCCTCTCAATTAACCTGATTAGTTCAGCACATTGCTCTCATGAATGATACCTTATCTTAAAATAAGGGAGAACTTCCTTCCTCGAGTAGACACAGGAGCCCCCTAAAGCCACAAAGATGCAGTCTATCAAATGTGAGGGCCTCTGCTTCTCCTCCCTCTTCCCAGCTCACAGGTCAGAGACACTGGCAGGCCAGGCGCCTGATTGGATTTTGTGTCCTAAGGACAGAAGGCAAGCTCCCGTCTGCCCAGGTGGCCTTGGAGAAGGCTGGGGAAAGGGATGCCCTGTGGGCAACTTCAAGCCCCTTCTTTCAGAGTCAACCAGGCACATGATGGGATTGGGGTGGGGACAGGAAGATTGGGGAGGGGGGAGGGAGAGAAAGAGAATTAATTAACCCTTCAATCTCCAGAGTACCATGTCAATGCTATACCTGCCTGAAAGAAAAACTGGTGAATTCTGAAGTCTTCTAATAGTATATAAAACAAAGGCACTGCTTGCACATAGGTCCTTCTGACACTGATTTCGCATTTGACATAATAGAGGATGGCTGAAGTTTTGCCCTGCAAAAAATTGAGCCTTCCCCCAAACTCTGTGAAATCTGCTGGTTTGCAAAGGATGCCACATATGTGTGTTTTTAAAAAATAAAAAATTCCCATTATCATGTGTAATACACATAGTTAATAAAATATATTCTTGAAAATATGCTTTGTGAGAATGTCAACAGCAGAGATTTTCACTTGTCTGCTCCATGATTTACTTGATCAATTAAACAGTTAGGCAATGAGGAGATTTGCATGGTAATCGTGTGAAGATTAACATTTTTAAGTGTAACAAATTTAATATTTTATCTTACATTTTCTGTTCCTCATCATTCTTTAATGGCAGTGCCATTTCACTTTATTGTGTAGTTATAACAAGCCTGTCTTTAGACAGAGAGATGAGACCACCAGATTCAACAACTGCATTTCTAGTTCCTGTCATTCTTTCCTTTCACAAAAACAAACCCCAAGCATCTAGTACGCAGGAGGGAGGTACTGTGCTGAGCATAGTCACTGCCCTCTTAGCTTACAACCTACCCTCCAAAGAGCTCGTCTACCTGCCTGTGCTCAGCAATACCACAAACAGCTAAAATTAGAATTCCATAGTTGTAAAGGGTCTTAGAGATCTCTTCCTTCAGTCTTAATCAACGTGTAGACTGCCTCAGAAGAGCACAATAAGGCCATAGAGTTTGCCCAAGTTCGATACCTCTGAATATGAGCTAAAAGGCGACTTTAACCTGGGGATATTTCTCTTCTGATCCCAGTCTAAAATGGCATTCTTCTATTTTTAAAACATATATATCAATATATTATTTGTTTATACTTGCCATTACTATTCCAACTATTTTGGGGGGACTGGGGGCAGAGATCAACCCTGAGACACTGAGAAAGCTCCATGAAGCCAGGAACTATGTTTATCTTTTTCACTGTTATACCCCCAACCCTGAAAACAGTGCATGACATATAATAGAGACTTAACAAATATTTGTGGAAACAAAACAATGAGTGAGTCTTCATCTAAGGAGATTTAGCTACCATGATGAACTTCAGTAAGGTAATTGTGCTCAAAAGAAAGTCCCATGGCAACAATCACATTAAGAATGAAAATCCACATGGAATATATGATGCTCAAATTGCAAGAGCTACCTGATTTTAAGCACCTGATATGTGCCAAGCCCAGTGCTAGGTGTTTTAATCCTCACAATGCTTCAAAATAGAAGTGACTTTTCCCATTTTGAAGATG
This sequence comes from Rhinopithecus bieti, assembly GCF_001698545.2. Taxonomy (NCBI): domain Eukaryota; kingdom Metazoa; phylum Chordata; class Mammalia; order Primates; family Cercopithecidae; genus Rhinopithecus; species Rhinopithecus bieti. Next base: position 76,870 of record NW_016828394.1, on the reverse strand, counting down.
AGAAAACTAATTCCCCTGAGACTCAGCTACTAATAAGTAGCTGTGGAGAAACTGGATCCCTTAGCCAATGCACTCCAAAATCTATGCCTTTGCCATCATACTGCGCCTCCTCTCAGATTTCTCTATGGATCACTGATGTTTTTCTCAAGGAAATACACAATCAAATTAAATGAGGACATAAAAACTCAAACATTGCTCCAGCAATGAGTACAATAAACAGTGTCATATATGTATATATATATGTGTGTGTATATATGTATGTGTGTGTATGTGTGTGTGTGTATGTGTATAAAATCCTGAAAGTTAATTGTGACATCAACTAAGAAAGCTGGCTTGGTAAATAGGTTTAGAGTAATACATGAAAAGGAGCTGTGAATAGCAAGAAAAATGAAATAAAAGAGACATTATGAAATACTGAAAACAGTGTTTTTAGTGAGCAATTGAGAAAAGGGAAAAAATCAGTCTGGGAGATAGGAGATGTGGAGTTTCTAATCACTTGTTTTGTCACCAATAAAGTGGACAGTTCCTTAGGCTGTGTGCCTCGGTTTACAGATCTGTCGAATGGAGTCAATTTGTGCAGATAATTTTCTGAGATGGTATACCCTGAAGTGCTCTAAAATGCTGGAAGTGCCATTTAGATGTAAGCTACTATTAAACTCACAGTGATCAGGGGTTTTGCTTGCTTTGTTCTAAGGTGCTTATAGACCAGGATTCAGATGCCGGTCTTTATGAGCCAGATCAGGGCACTCTCATTTCTACAGCTACAGGAAGAACAACTCAGTCTTTAAAACCATATTCTGAGACATATCCCATACATCTGACATTAGAATCTGGCTTTAGGAAAACAACAAGACTGTGTAGAGAAACACGTGTTTTCAACACTGTTGGCAACAGCTTCAAAGACAACCAGGTGAACTCTTAACCAACTTTCTTTTCTAAAGAACTTTTTAAAAAATGAAAAAGAGACTGCTCTCTTTTCATGTTTTGTTTTGTTTTTTTTGGTCTCTGTAGTGTGTGTGTGTGTGTGTGTGTGTGTGTGTGTGTGTGTGTGTTTAGTATGTAGCCAAACCTGATGCGGGTCCATAGTTCTTCAAACTAACTTTCCATCCTGTGAGGGGACTTCAGCCAATAGTACACTCAAGACTATTAAAAGTGGTATTTTCAGATATTACTAATAGATCAGAATACTTATGAATGAGAAGCACATTAAAAACAGGTGGGGAAAATCTCAGTCGCTTACCTCTAGAAAACAATAAATAATTGCCAGCAGCATGACTGTCTGATATTCAGGTGGAGCAAAAAGAGCTTTAGTCAAATCATGGTTGCTTCAGGAAGGTGGAGGAGGGAACAACCTTTTGACCATTAGAAAAGTTACCCAGCTGGGCTCCTGACTCCTCGGCATGCACCAGCAGAGTCTAAGTCGCATGCACCACCCGGCACAGGTGGAGAATTCACAGCACTGGCAGGGAGCAGCACCACATGAAAAAGCAGCAGCTGATGTCTTGAAACAAAATATCCTATCATTTTACTTTGATAATTTTCAATTCATCAATTAAAAAAGAAAAGAAAAAAAGTTATTTCAGCCTTCAAGACGTCGTGTCCTGAGCCCCAGTGTTCACACCCTACAGAAGGGCTCTTCCTACCCACACATGGTATCAATATTTAGTCAATTGAGCAGCAAATGAGCAAAAAAGTTCTTGAGGGATTCTTGATATTGATTAAAAGGGCATTAAAAAAAATACACCACAACCTTTACATGAACCAAAATTTGAGAATGTTGCCAAAGCCCCATAAAATATGTATAATAGTGACAGTGTCCAGATTAAAAATGTACGTGGGCAACTTGATTACTATTTTCTGTTTTTTTCCCTGCCCTGGCTCTGAAAGTGTTAAAGAAAACAATAAAAGAACAAGTGAGTGTACAGGGTAGGATTTACTGGCATTTACTTTTAATCTATGGCCCTTCACTCTGTAGCTTATCGGGCCTCTGTCAGTCCTTTTTCCCCCTTTATATTTCACGAGGAGCCCCCCATGCTGCTACTGAGAGACAGAGCCCAAGTGTCTATGAGCTTTTTGTCAGGTAAAAGAGAAGAAAAGGAAAGGAACAAGAGGAAAAGCAAAGCTAAGAGGCATCTATTAGATGTCACTAGGCTTTTGTATTCATGTCAATGATTCAGGATTAGAGTATTTGAAATAATCTTATTGAGAGGAATCAAAAGGCCCACCGAGTGAGAGGCTGCTCTGTAGCATATGGCAAAGGCACGAACAATATCTTATTAAAGATGTGTTGGCTAACACCATTACTTTATATTATGTTACAAAACTATTGTGCTTTAAACAGTTAGCAGGATGGTATAGTTACCGAGTGCCATTTTGGAGGTTATTGTGTAGGATCGAGCTATATAATTTGCCAGCTTGTCTAGTTCAGTCATTACAAGTAGGGTTTAGGGCATATTTGCAACAGGAACGAAGCACTTCACTTTCAAAAATAGAAATTCCCAAAGCACATAGAAGACCACTCTGTTCTCACTGAAAGTAGAGTACACATTTCATAGATGGAACAGGCCAATGGCCTGTTCTTCTCCAGAATCAGTTTAATTAAGTTTGTATCATTTAACATAAGTGACACCCCCTGCCCCACCCATGAAAATGTAACAAAGATTTTTTTTTTTTTGCATGATTCCCCTCCCTTTTAGGAATACATGCACACACACACACACACACACACACACACACACACACACACAGTCAGCTTCACACTTTAGCAGGATTAGGGCAATTAAAATTCTATTATAAGTACTGTAACGTTAAAACCTTCATCTGCTTCTGGACAAAGACTTGTAACTGGAGAAATAGTTTGTAAGGGAGATTTTTCTTCATCTACTCACACCTTTAAAGGCAGGGAGCAATGAAAGACAAATCTGTACTGTTCACCATATTTCACTGATTGCAATAGGGGTATTGAGGTCACTTTTATATTGTCCTGGACAGTATGTAGTTACATGGTTTGTAAAGAGAGGAATGGGATCCGGGGCTGTGAGAAGGAAGAATTAGTGGTCTATTTCAGATAACATCTCATGCAAATTAAAGTGACCAAAATACCATCTCTTTATGCAGGAACCTCTAAATGGAGTTTTTAAAATCTGGTCAATTTTTATTAGAGAGTTAACCGGGCGCTGGCAGTAGAGGGAAATGAGGAAATGAGGGGAATTTATCAATGGAGAGTTACACTTGGAGAGAGTTTTTTCCCCCATTCTAAGCAGCTTATTTTAGGAAAGTAAAAGCATGTTTAATATAGTGATATATTCTCATCACAAAATGATTGTGCATAGTTGCTAATGGGACACACAGGGGACTTTGAACTGCTTTTCTGTATTTTTCCAGAACTGTTACAAAAGCAAAGTTATGATGACATGGGATTAAAAACCTACACCACGGGCTGACACCCAGGCCATGCTACACATACACACTACTGATTCTCTGAAGCTCCGTTAAATACATTTCTTGGAAGTTGCTGCCATTATTTCCTTTACAGGAAAACCACTGTTGTTCATTATACAGTGTCTGCAATAGTATTATACCATGTAAAAGTACTTTGCATTATGATACATTGTCAGCATATTTGAAATGCATTTTAATGTACCCTGGTTGTGTATTTGGGAATAGCTGATAGCGAATGGAATATAGACCGCTATTAGCTTATTGTATTAGTTATTTTCTTATCACAGTAGCAAACTGCACACAAATGTATGGGGCTCATCTCATATTCAGAACGGTATTATCTGATATGTGATAAAATTTAGAATGATACTCATTCACATAAGTCTCATCGCTAATAATCACATATGAATTCCCACTGAGAAGACAAATGTTTAAACACACTAGGGTTAATAAACAGTCTTAAATTCATGCTCAGTGTCAATGCTGGCTTTTCGCTTTTGAAAAAATGCAAACTTCTCAAACCAACCAAAAACACAATAATTATCCTGCCTAGCGCAATTTTAGAGAGTGAATTCCTCCTCCTTTTATTTTAACCAAGCAGTCAAGGTTACAAAATCAGGTGGTATAAAAGGTTTATCAGAACGCTGAGAAACGCATTTACACCTCTGGTTCTTCATGCCCCAGACAGCCATTTGTGTATAGTGCAGAATGATTATGCATTGATGGTGGTTGGTCCTTCTGAAAACTGGATGGAGACCAAAGTGATAAGAGTTGAAAGGGCATTGAAATGAAATCATGAAACTGACTAAAACCCTCATTTGCAACTTTAATACAAGTATATATTTATGTTCATGTTAATGGAGGACTTTATGTGGATGACAAAAAATAAATAAATATTGGAATTTACCTCTGATTATAAAAGACAGAAGAAAGCCATTGATTGTTGAAAGGCCCACATGCCTCTACAATCCTTGGCAAATATATACCACGCCCGACCCAATGGTAGAAAGTATGTGGGTGGATGGGTGGATGGGTGGATGGATGGATGGGTGGATGGATAGTTAGATAGATAGATCTCTTCTAATTCTAAAGTTTTTATATTATTTTCCTATTATACATATGGGCATATATGTTATATAAATACATTGGGGTCAATTTAATGAAGAAAATTAGCTTGTTGATAAGACAACACTGCACTTTTATGAAAAGTCTTACCACAGAATTTATACCTCTTAGAAAAAGAATGAATCTTCAATAAACTTGTTTATCCAAGCAACCCTAACATGGTTAAGCTTTTCTGTTCATGTGATGTACATCATATAAAATCAACAGGCAAACGGGCATTCTAATATTTTCATTACTGAACATTCTATTTCAGATAATCATAAAACAAATCCAATTAGTATTACCTAAATGGAAGTGATCTAGATGTGGAAGATCTTTAGACAAATCTGGAAAAAACAAATATAGGCATTTTTTTCCTTTATAGGAGACCCTTAGATAAGTGTGACCTGAAGTAATTCCAAACAGACTAGGTTTTTCATTTCACAAAATTTGTGTATTTTTTTATGTCACATGTCAAGGCCTAAATCCCATAGCTATACATATAGATATAGGAATTCTTAAAAATGGGGGGAAAAGGCATGGTAATTCTCTTAACATTACAATAAACAAACTCAAAATTCCTAGAGGTACATAAGTTGACAGGCTTTTAACATCCACGTTGTAATTATCGGTTTTGAGGAACCCAAACTTGTAGGTTACTGGAGCTACATTATATCCTTAAAAAAACTAGGTCTAAGTTCACACCAATAGGAGAACATAATTTGAGATGGAATTTCATCCTTTAGTATTTCTATCTACTAAAAAAAAAAAAAAAAAATCCACTTGTTAACAGGTAAGGATTCATTGCATAAGGAATGATGCTCACATTGTCACCCTTACTTAATTGTTCATTTCAACGATCACACTAATTCAAAATTGAAACAAACAAACAAACAAACAAATATCAAGCTGCCCTGGATCCCGCTCCACTGCAAATAAGCAACAGAAATCTAGCCAGAAACTTCAGGAGTCTGTGTGAAAAGAAGCCTCTAGCATACTTTGGAGAAAGAAATGTTTTTATAAGACTATCTGTATTCATCCATGTCATTGCTCAGAGATAGTTTAGGAAAATAAAGACTTTTGGGAAGCAAATCAAGAATGACTGGTCATCCTAACTAGATATGGAATAACAGTCTGTATACTTAATATATTCAGTTTCAACATTTATTAAAAAGTTTCCATACAGAAAGTGAAAGATTTTTTAATAGATGCAGAAAAACTGGGTTCCCAATTCAGACTACCCTATGTGACTTTTGTCATTATCATCTTTTCTGATTCTTACAAAGTAAACCTAATTAAGAACCTCCCTCATTAGTCTTCCAGAAAAATTAGCACAACTTATGCTAATTACTCCTGCAAAATTTAATAAACTCGTTGAAATGGGAATAGTCTAATGAGGTTTTATTTATTGAACTAAGATAACTCCAAGAAAAAAGGTTAGGACACAAGTATATCCAATGTGGTAATAAAACTCCTATTTATTCAACTTCTAAACATGAAGTTTATTGCAAACCTTTTAAATTGAAATACCAGTTACTGTGTGAATATGTTAAATCAATCTCCACCTTAATTCAATAACTGGAAGTCATTTTTTGCTTTTTACTTTAACAATAATTACCACACATAGCCCTTTACCTCAAAAATAATGAAATCTGCTGTTATTAGTTCCTGGTCATTTGCTATTGAACATAACACATTTGACTCTTCCCATGTCTACGCAGCTCAAATATCTGGATCACTGAGTACAGGCTGGGTTATGTGCTTCTTAATCAAGCTATTTGGCATCACACAGAAATGTAACCTGGCATTCAACTCCAGATGTGCGCTTCCTACATTTACAGCATTTTTTCTATAAACTTTTCTGAAGTGACTTGACAAATTGTCATGATTGTAAAAAGAATTGGGGTCATATTTTTCTCAGTCTGTGTATGCCATAAGGATGAAGTATAATAGAAGCCCCTTTTCTAAATCACAGTTTGCAACTGCTGATTTTGTTAATTCTACTTTTTTGATAGGATATGCCAGGCTGATGTCCCAAAGTCACTGGTAGCAAATAATACAGCCAAAATTTAACACAGAAATAGCTTGCCCTGCACGATTGTACTATGACCAGAAAGCCTCTTCTCTCTACCCTATAAATAGTTTTCCTGAATAACCACTGCTAAAAGTCTTTTGACTGATAAAAATAGCAGTGTTCTCCCAAATTCCGAAGGACAAGAAAAGAGAGCTAAAAATTATTGGTGCTCAAAAGTTAACTGCGTGTTAAAACTATGCTAAATCCTAATGCAAGAATTGCCTGTACTCTCAGCTCTGTAATTGCATATAGTATGCATCTTTTGAAAACAGTTACTATTGCTACTGAATGCAGGCCTCAAAGCCTATTTTTACAAAATATTCAGAGATTCACGTCCATAAATCCGAAAGCAAATCAAATCCTAAGCACGTAACACAGATATTATGCAATCAGTAATATAGAATCAAATTGGAAACTATGAAATTCAAACACAGTTGCCTTCATTTTTTCTCCTTTGCAGCAATATTATGGAATTGAAAAATCTTTTCTATTTTGCCCTTTCTTGCATAAGTTCTTTTCTTGTTGTTATTCTCTTCTCTCATTGTTAAAAATGGAAGTTTCACGTATCAGCACAGACAGGACTGGAGCTTTTAAAACCTTTGGCAGCCTGAAGGACAAATAAATTCTGAAAACTCAGATGCAAATAAAAATAGCTAAATGGGGTTTTGCATATCAACTGGCATCATTGCATGAAAAGATAGTTCATCAGAGGCAATGGCAACAGCCAGCGAATAAACATATGCTGTGGGGCTTTGCACATACACTGAGTTTCAGCTGTTTTTAAAATACTCCTATCTGAAGAGACCAAGACTGGATACACACTGTTTTCTACTTTGTCAAACCAAAAGGGAAAAAAAAAATGAAAAGGATAAATGTCATGAGTAATATCTCTGAAGCCACCAACAGCATAAAGTGCATACTTATTTTGCCTAAATTGTTTGAACTACCCCAGCCAAGAAAAGGTTTTAAGTACCCTTCTGGGACAGATGCAAGGCGGCAACAATAGAAGCCACACTAATGCAATCCAGGTAACACAATCCTGTTTCAAAAACAGGGGCCAGGCTAATTACAGTGCTGCTGAGTCAAGTTTCTTATGCCATCGCAACCCACAGGAACAGGTCAAAATCAAATGTTATTCAAACCACAGTCATATCAACCTTCTATATCAGAGTCACAGCTTCAAACCAAATGAAGAACTTAAAAGCTTAACCCATTCACAAGCAAAAAAAAAAAAAAGTGTTTTCATTGAGGGTGGCAAGGTAAGGCTCTTGTCATCATCTAAACCAAAAGGAACTGCATGGCAGAACAAAATGTTTATAGTTTCAAAGTTTTGGGGACTATTTGGGCTGGTCCTTTGATCAGTACACTTTCTTTTCAACAGAGGAGTAAGAAAAATGCTTAAAATAACAAATGGTATTTTGGAGAGGTAAATTTAAATAAAACAAACCAGCATAAAGGTTAAATTTACTTGTGACCTTATTCATTTGGAGATTTATGTTCAATCACAGAAAAAGCAATTATGTGAACAATGTATCTGCTTTTGTAGATAAACATGTTATCCTAATTCTATAGGTAGCACACACATCATATGTCAAACTTTCTCATCTTTCAACTTTGAATCAAATATGCTAATACTTTTATATGGAGCAAAAATATATATATTTTAGTGAATATTAGTGAGGAATATTTAGTTAAAATATCTGATTGAAATGTAACCTTTATAAAGCTACTTGGCAATCAATTGGGTTCAAGCCTGAAGACTCACATAAGCCAAAATCAACAATCAATCTTTTGGCATAAATTATGATGAAGCAAAGTAAACATCTTGTTTTTTGTTGTTGTTGTTAACTGAAAAATGATAAAATGAGTCCAAAAAAGGTAGAAAAAAAGATTTTTTTTCTTTTGTTGTTGTTGTTGTCAAAAATCAATATTGCTGAAACCCAAAAAGGAACTTTTGTTCAACCGTTGATTTCCTCAATGAGGGATCGGTCAGTCTTATTGGCAAGACTCTTTTTCCGGCTAGTACAAGATGCTAGCTCTTTTCCTAGCTGACAATTGACAGTATCTATAAACCTTCCAGGCCATTTAACTCTCAATGAGTAATGCTATGTAACAAATGGTTTATCATACATGTTTCCATACAATGAATTTCAATAATTAAAATGTAAAATGAATATTTGGAATGCGACTTTGCATAATGCGTGCACACTGATTTGAAATTGCACCGAACAACTAAAACAGATTTATTGTTCTACAGTGATTTACTTGGTCATGTCAGATTAGTAATATGGATCTGTTTAAAAACACAATAATTAAGACAAGCAGGATAAATTAATCAACTTACAATATAGTCTCATACTGCAATCAAACCCAGCAAATAACAGTAGAAAATCTTGGTTCACAGATCTCTTTAAACTGCTTTTATGCATAAATAAAACCTTAAAATGTAGATGGATTATGTCCAACAGAACTACTGTAGCTAAAAGTGATAATGATTCAAACATTTTTCAAATAAAAGTTAAATATTTATAAGCACCCAACCACATTTCATAAATCACAAACTATTATTATTTTATTTCTGAAGCTTCCTGGCACAGCATGAGGATTGAGCCACAGAAAGTCAGGAAAGAAAAAATATATTCCTTTAGGAGCATGAATCAGGCAAAAACCGGAGCAATCCAAGGAACAGGCCTCTAAAAGAACATTCCATATGGCTTTCCCAGGAATCAAAATCGCTCAGTGCAGCATAAGTCAAGACCAACAGGCAAATTTCGGCCACATGCATTCCTAACCCTCGCCCATGAGCAACACAAGGGCAGGTGTTTCATTATAATGAGGAATAAGAATCCAGTGAAAGAAGAGTGGTCCCTACCTGTCAATTATCACTGGATCTGAGGGAGTCTCATTTCGGTTGCCACAGCTTTTCTTGTCACAACAGCGGCTATGGAGCAAAAGCGAAAGGATTTAGTACAACCATTACAATGTAAAATCATCATTTAGGCAGACAGAAGGCTCAAATTGCTGGGTTGCAAATGCTAGAATTACCACAAAGCCATACCTGGCAATCAACGGATCCCTGGGACTGAAAATTCTATTTGGGTCACCTATGGGTTAATGGCCAGGCTTAACCTCTCCCTGCTCAGAGAAGAAGGTGGGGGAGAGGGGCTCTCCCAGAGCCAAGACTGAGAGCCCCAAGATGGGGTCTCCCCATCACTGCCCGCGGTGCTGGCAGAGTTCACTGTGAAGTGCACTATTATTACATCTACCCAATGAGAATATTCGAGGTTGTGGGTGGCTCAAACGTTCTTCCCTCAAGATCACACTAATTGTGTGGAACGCATCAATAATGAAGTATGAGTGATTTCTCCCCCTCCAGTCATTTTGTATTAAATGGATTCCTTTTTCTTCTCTTTTCCTCTTTATGGGCGGCATTTGCTTCAACCACAGCCTTTCCAAAAATCCTACAGCTAGAACTGTTTGCTTTTGAACCATTTTCATGAAAATAAAGGTAAAACACAATAATTAAGACAAGGAAGAGGCAAGATAAAAGAAAGTGGAGATTCACATTCCTCTGGCTATAAAAGCCTGCTCTGGCCCCCACTTAAGTTTTCTGGGGGCATTATGGACATTGGAAATAAAGATTAGCATAGCTCTGTGAGAGGACGCTCTTTATATTGGAGAAGGAACAGCCTATAGGCTCAAAAGTACCCACTACTAAAATCTCCCCGCCAGGTGTGGCTGCCAGTTTTTTAAAATCTGAGATGCCTTCTAAAGGGTGAACATTTTATGTTTTTGAAAAGTACAATGATCAACAGAAAACAATCCATCTGAAACTTGTTTGCAAATAAAAACAAGATCTGCACCAGGCGCACACTTATAAAAGCAGTGAAGTAGATGGGGAGGGAGGTCCTCCAAAAGTTGTATTTCACCAGGCACCACAAGCAAATATGCACTTCTTGCTCTTACACACACACGTGTACACACAAAGAGATACACACATACATGCACACTTGCAACTTAGTGAATCATACAGCCTACATTTAGAGGGCTGTTGGAGATAATCAAATACTAAACTTCATCTTCAGGACCCAGAAATATACCCCTACGTAGGGAGTCCTTCGCCAAAATTGGAAGGTCTCTTTTCTTGCTATAACTATGTCTCTGAGAAGAGAATTAGTTTCCACTCTTGGGTGTCTTCTATTTTTCTTTCATATATTCAGAGAGTAAGAGTAAGAACTGTATCTCCTTTGTCAAAGCCTCAGCTAAAACCACTTATAGCCTTTCATCTTCTGATTCAGAGGGAACTATTTCCTCCAGGCCTGAGTTCTGCTACCTACTGCTACTTTTGGGATGGAAAACCCAAAGTATCTCGATATCTAAGAGACAGATAAAGTAACAAGTAGTTGAAGCAGTGGAAAATACAAGCAGCTGAAATGCATACCAGAAAAGACATAAAAATGTAACTCCTCCATCCCTGAACTCTGATCCCCTATACCTACATATCATGGGCTTCTCAGAATAGTATAGTGGTTAAGAACACTGGTTCTGAAATCTGACAGAAATGCCTATGTCAACTTGAGCAAGGTAATTCACCTCACAAGATCTCAGTTTCCTCACCTGTAAAATGGAGCAATTTCAGGACCCACCTCAATGCCAGGGAACAGGCTTGAGGCAATCAGGGTATAAAGACTTGGCTTCATGACTGGCCTCACTAAAGCCACAATGAAGCATCATTATCACCCCCTGAACCTACCTCCTTCAGTACCCTCCTCCTTCAAGTCCAAGCAAATCTGCCCTGTGCTCTGCAGAAGCAGCAGGTCTCCAAAAGCAGCCCACCAACAGAGCCCACATCTCCTTTACCCATGGAGGAAAACCGTCAGGTGAGAAAACCTATTTCTCCTTCATTTTCCTTTTCAAAACACCAAGTACGCAATGCAAGCTGCCCACAGACCTGCCTGGGAGAAATGTCCTCCAGGAACTCCTCCAAGCTGCTTCCTGATACCCGTGCACAAGGGTCTGTTTTTCAAGTCTATCTGATTTTCTCCTTCCCCACTACACCATCTCCATCCAAGTCCTTGGACTCTGCAGTGGCTACCTACTTTTCTGTCTCCACTCTGATCCCCCGCAAGAGCCAGAGTGAGCTTTTCCAAATGTCAGTGGTACTGTGCCACCTCACTGCCTGAGACCTTTTAATGGCTTTCCACTGCACTTAGAACAAATCCACAACATGACATGATACCAGACCACCTCCCAACCTCCTGCCCCTTCCTCCAACTTGCCAAGCTCCTACCTCACTGGCCCTTTTCAATCTCTCTCAGTTGTGCCCTGTTCAATCTGACCTCAGGCCCAGACCCTGGCCGACTCTTGCCTGGCAGGCCTCTCCTCCAACCTTTCCCTAGTTAGCCAACCTTTTCTCACCCTCAGAGCTCAGCCTACAGCTCTTTCCCCAGAGAGGTTTGGCCTGACACCCCACCTTTAATCCAAATTAGGTTTTTTTTGTTTTTTTTTTTCTTCTAAAAAGCACTTAACACAATGCAAGTTATAGTTTTACATATGTGTTATTGTCTTTCTCCCTCTTCCTATTCTTCTCTTCCTTTAACTCATAGACTTTGTAGAGGAAGAAACTATCAATTTTATTTACCTAATGAGCGGCATAAGGCCTGGGGGTAGAACAGAAAAGCTCAAATATTAATTTGTTGAATAAATTAATAATTTGATGAATGAATGTTATATATTGAGAGGCAAATACAATCCAGAAGAATAAAAGGGTAACAGACAAATCCAAACTGAACTTCTGGGCAGGCATTGTTGATAGAAGGAAGGTGCACCCCACCCAACCCCACAGAACAAACCACCTTCCCCAAGCATGCCACACTAGGCCTGAGATTTTTCCTTTTGACTTAAGCATGGTCGTCCTCTAAAAATAAAAATGCCCCTGAGAGCAGCCAGATGAATTGAAGCATTCCTTTCTAAGGGACCCAGGGAAATAGGCAGATGCAAGGAGCAGAAGTGTAGAAGGAAAGATAGAAATGAAATGGGGAGATCGAAGAAAAGTACAGAAAAAAGAATAAAGGGCTGGAGGTCACTCACCACTTACAAAAAAACTTTATGCCAAGTACAAAAAATAAGCCCAACATGTTTCCTGTTTCTTGGGTCACATCACTGCATCACATAGTCATTATTCCTGAAATGGGCTATTCCCATTCCAGCTTCTGTTCTGCACCTCAAAATAGTGTCTGCTACAAAATAATGTCTACAACATGATCCTGTTAAATATATATATATATATATACACACACACACACACACACACACACATATATGGGTACATACATACATATGGGTGTGTACATATATATATGGATGGGTGTGTACACATACATGTATATACAGAATTCTGTGCAGCATTAAAAAGAATGAAGGTAGGGTTAGAAGCACCAGCACGGAAAGAAATCTACAGTATATTGTGAATTGAGAAAACCAAGTTGCAGAACACTATTCAGAGTGTAGTCCCATTTCCGGGAGAAAAATGAAAGCATGAAAGAGTGAAAGAGAGAGAAGGAGGGGAAGAGATGGTTTTTACACATATGGTTCACTCCCTCACATCATTCAAGTCTCTGCCTAATGTCATGGCTTTAGAAATGCCTTCCCTGCCACACATGGTGGCTTACACCTATAATCCCAACACTTTGGGAGGCTGAGGTAAGTAGATCACCTGAGGTCAGGAGTTCGAGACCAGCCTGGCCAACATGATGAAACCCCGTCTCTACTAAAAATACAAAACAACAACAAAAAAAAATTAGCTGGGTGTGGTGGTGGACACCTGTGATCCCAGCTACTCGGGAGACTGAGGTGGGAGAATCAGTTGAACCCAGGAGATGGAGGTTGCAGTGAGCCAAGATCGCACCATTGCACACCAGCCTGGGCGACAAGGGAAAAACTCCATCTCAAAACAAAAAAAAAGAAAGAAAGAAATGCCTTCCCTGACTGCCCTAGAGCACGCTAGCTCCTTCCTTATTCTGCTTCACTTTTCCTCATAGCACTCACCATGTTGCATTTTATATTCATTTCTCTTTTATTGTCTCTCTCACCTGAATATAAGCCCCACCTGAATATAAGTCGTAGACCGTTTTGTTCACCCCTATATCCCTAGCAACTAGAACTAAGCCTGGCACACAGTAGGCCATCAGGAAATATTTCTTAAATGTAGGAACTTCAAAGAGTTAACCTATAAAGAGTGGAACAGGCAGTGGGGAAGAATGGAAGATATGCATTTAATTTTTATATTTTTGCAGTGTTTTGCTTTTTTTTTTATTTTTGTACTCCCAGGGTGGAGTGCAGTGGTGTGATCTCAGCTCAGCTCACAGCAGCCTCGACCTCCTAGAGCTCAAGTGATCCTCCCACCTCAGGCCCTTAAGTAGCTGGGACTACAGGCACATGCCAACATGCCTAGCTAATTTTGTGTCTTTTTTTTTGTGGAGGCTGAGTCTCACCATGTTGCCCAGGCTGGTCTCAAATTCCTGGGCTCAAACGATCCACCCAGCTCGGCCTCCCAAAGTGCTGGGATTACAGGCACAAGCCACCACGCCCAGCCTAGTGTTCTGCTTTATATGGCAATATGCTTTTATATTAAAATTAAAATCAACCACAAGTGGTGGAAGGAAAGACTTCTTGTAGACTGAGCTGATATCAAGCCCTCTGTGGCTTCCTAGAGCCAAGCAGAGCGAGGACCTCTCCTTTGTCACTACGATGCTCTTTCCTGCCCATGTGAGTTCTCCCTTTTCAGGTGGAACTGCCCATAGTTCTTTCTGCTAAGCTCAGAAGGACGAAGAGTGGGCACCAACCTCCACTATACACAGGAGAGGCATTAACCAGGAAGGAAAAGCTGAAAGAGAATGAATTCACTTATGTTTAAGGCAGAAGAGGGCTCATACTGAAACAATTCTGTAGATGAAACAGATGCAAAAGCACTTAACGGAAAAAGTGACAGTGTTAATAAAAGAAATCACAATGATAATTAGGTCCTCATTACTGTGTGACTGATGGACCTTCATCCATTCAAAGCATGATTTTTTAGGCTCCTACTATGCGTGCTGGGCTCTGTACCAGGCACAGACTTGGGATTTGCTCTCCCACGCTGGCATCTTGCAAGGCTTGGATTTTCCTAATTTGCTTTGTCGCCCAGGTAAGATTTTAAAAGCAGGCCACTGTTTACATCCCTTCCGAACCTGCAACCCCAGTGACAGGAGAACAATGTGGCCAGTCTTGGGCATAGGTAGCCAGCAACTGGTGCGGTACATACACTGCAGACTGAAATCAGCAGCCCTATCCTCAGTAGAATTGTGTGTCTCCCAAACAATTCTGCGCATCCAGAGAAAAGTGAACTTATGAGTCTCTTTCTTACCAGCCTAACACAGGTGGTGTATTTCTAGAGCTTCATAAACTAGAGCAAGAAACACCTAAATATTCCCAGTCATGGGATCGGCAGATCTTCATCTTAGTGACATGGAACTTTTTCCTACGAATAGTGCCTTTCTCAATGGGAGAAAAGCATCATTTCAAACTTGAAACTTTACAGGAAAAAACAAGATGCCTTACATATTTCGCCAAAGTGGCTAGAGACTGAGATCTATGATTTATCTGAATAGTCTGATTAATAGCTATAAAGATGACTTGATTCTAAAGAATCCATGGCCTAAATAGGCTCTTCTATCCTCTGTCTTCCTCCTGTGTCTTAAAGTATGTGATCCATCCTCATCACACTAACTCAAGTACCTGAGCTTGCAGGTCCATCTCATCCTGCCTTACCTGGGACCAGCCCCACCAAGGACTCCTCTTCTGTTTTGCATTTGCCATTCCTCCCTCCCTGGTTAATTCTTTCCTTCAGTTTGCAAACATTATCAAGTTTTCCCATTGTATAAAATTTTAAAAGGACGCTCCTTCTTTTCTCTAAGTTAGTTTCTTCACTGCCGACATCCTTCTTATAAGAGTCTCTGTCACTCCTTGCCACTTCAACCATGTAATACAGGCATCCAGGCCCTCAGCACGTACTTGAATCTCCTTTTAAAGTTTACCAGTGACCGTCTGGTGCTTTCTAAGCCTTCATGTCCATCTGGATCTCTCTAGCACTTGCTATATGACTCCCCCACTTTGAAACACCCACCTTTTATCTTTTTTTTTTTTTTTTTTTTTTTTTTTGAGATGGAGTGGAGTCTCACTGTGTCACCCAGGATGGAGTGCAGTGGCGCAATTTCTGCTCACTGCAACCTCCACCTCCTGGGTTCAAGTGATTCTCGTGCCTCAGCCTCCCTGGACCATAGGTTCGCACACCACAACACCCAGCTGATTTTTGTATTTTTTGGTAGAGATGGGATTTCACCATGTTGGCCAGACTGGTCTTGAACTCGTGGCTTCAAGTGACCTGCCTATCTCAGCCTCCCAAAATGCTGGGATTGTAGACATGAGCCACCGTGCCTGGCCTCCTCCTTTTATTTCTGTGTTCTCTATGCTCAAGTTTCTTTTTCTGAACTCTCTAACACACCCTGCCTTCTTGCTAAGTGTGATTATTCCCCCAAGAATATAGCCATAACTTCTCTTTCTATTCTCCCTCCCTTGTCAATCCCATCTAAGCCCATAGCTTCAACTCTCACCCTTGGGAAATGACCTCTGAAGTCAGTTATCTTTGACCATAACTTTATTTCCAGATCCAGAACTCAGGACCATCCACCTGCAAGACTCTCCACAGAGAAATTTTGGCTGGATTGCAACAGACATGCCCAAACACTTCATGCACCCTCTAAAATCCCTCTCCCTATTCCTGCTACCCACCTACAAGTACTTCCTCCCTTCTCTGAATAGACATAGCCCTTTGCCTCAACCTCTCATCACATTCAACCCTTTCTAGAGTGCAGTCTCATTATCTGCCAACTGATATCATCTCCCAGGCCACACCATAAGCTCCCCTACTGCAGAACCAAGTCTTTTCTGGCTCTCTGGTTTTGAGTGTTTTGCACATAGTAGGTGCTAAAAGAATAAATGAAAACATCCTTAACCACCACAACTAGAATGAACAAAGTACATGTATGTTTCAGTAGACATTTCACTTTGATTCAAAGTTCTTTTATCCGCATTCACACTGAACAACTGCGCACTGGGTACTTAGACCCACACTGCAAATATTGCTGCTGCTGCTGCTATTCACACAAATACTCTTACTATTAATAATAACAATAGATATTCAGTGCTTACTGTGTGTCAAGGCACTGTGATAAGCATTTATGGGGATTATTGCATTTAATCTTAATCACCACCCTATGAGATAAATAATATTATCCCCCATTTCACAAATAGGACAACTGAAGACAGAGGAGCACCCAGTAACTTCCTTGCCTTCAAAAAGCAATCAGTCTGGCAAAGGAAGACAGATTGTGGGCCAAAAGTTACAAGTGTGCTGAGTGCTATGAAAGAAAAGAAAAGCAGACAGTAGTCCCCCTTATCCATGGTTTTGCTTTTCACCGTTTCAGTTACCTGTGGTCCCATACAACACATTTTTCTTTTTGTTTGTGTCTAGATGGGGTCTTGTTCTGTCACCCAAGCTGGAGTGCAGTGGTGCAATCATGGCTCACTGCAGCCTGGATTATCCTCCCACCTCAGCCCCCTGAGTAGGTGGGAATACAGGCACACACCACAACTGGCTAATTTTTCTTTTAGTTTTTATAGAGATGGGGGGGTCTCACTATGTTGCCCAGGCCAGTCTTGAACTCCTGGGCTCAAATAATCCTCCCATCTTGGCCTCCCAAAGGGCTGGGCTTCTGTACGATATTTGGAGAGAGCAACAACATCCACATACCTTTTCATACAGTTTGTTGTTATAATTGTTCTATTTTATTACTAATTGTTGTTCATCTCATATTATGTCTAATTTATAAATTAAACATGATCATAGGCATGCATGTATGGGAAAAACATAGCGTATGTAAGGTGCGATACTATCTGCAGTTTCAGGCATCCACTGTGGGTCACACGACACATCCTTCATGGATAAAAGGGGACCACTGTTTACAGGACAACATAACAATGGGACTTGACTCAGGCTGAGAGCCAGGGATGCTTCCCTGAAGAAGCCATACTTAAGTGGGAATCTGAAGGATGGAATCAGAATAAGTCAGTAAAAGAGAAAAGAAGAAAAGGAAACTCAAGGGAGCCCTGAGAACTCATGGTCCTGTAAGAAACCATACACTGATGAGGGAAACAGGTCTTCCTCAAACAGAGCTCTGGGAACTAGGATCACTGACCAAGCATAGTTCCTATTTTCCATCTACATTTAAACACAGGATGTCAGGATGCAAATCCCTTCTAGAATCGTGCTTTAGAAAATCATATGTTGGGCCGTATTATTTTAAGAGCGTAGCCACCAGGTATAGCAAAATGTAATGATGATTGATATGATAGATTCCAATTTACCAAAAAGGCAGAGACTCTCTCAGAATTTCACAGAAAGAGCTCCATGTCAAGTCAAAGAGGTTTTGTCTCTGAGTGGTAATAACATTTATAATATAATCCAATGGTGGCAAGTCCCTTAGCCAGCCCAGGCAGTGGGGTCACCTTTTAGACAGAACACAATGGATTTTTAAAATTTGCAATCACCTGAGACACAATTCTCTGGTGTTTCTCTTTTTTTTTCTTTTTTTTTTTCCCTTTGCCTGCAACAAAACAGAATCATACCAAGCCTTGTCTTGTCAATCTAAATTCTCTGTGTCTCCTTCACCATAGCCGACATACTATAAATATACAGCTTTCACGACATCAACGCAAAGTTTTATTGTGCTGTTAGCTTTGATAGAAAGCACTGCGGAAAGTTGTTTAGAAATTAAATATCTAAAACAAGCTATTTTAAAATCCAGGGCCCTCACTATTTCATGTCTGCAATGAAGAAATTTCATCTTGGGGAGAGCAAGCTGTCTTTCACACCATATGGCTAATGGTGGTGCATAGCAATTAGCCAGCCTGATTAATGGGGAACAGACTCTAATTTTATGCTTATAATTGAGCCTGCATTTGCACCCCTGGTGCAAATTCAGCACATCCCAACTTCCACTTACAACAGGCAAGAAATCAAGAGAAATAGGATAGTGTGGAAAGTGAGAATTTTTTTCCTAAAGCCCCCTAAAGAGCATCAGATTTGCAATTTAAAAGACTGTTAGCCACACAATAGATGACAGGTTTGTGTAATAGGGTCATGGCGGCCTGGTAAACAAACAGTACCCCTTATACATCTATAGGCAGCCAGGAAAACCCGTAATCTGTAACATTAGCAGGATGACATTTTGAATACGGCTTTTCCCTCTTAGCCACGCGGTACAAACATCATCATTTGCCTTCAGTGGCTTGAGGATTTTATTTTGCTATTTTATGTTTCTGAAAATAGAAAGAACATCAGCAGTAAAGCACACCAACCAGCATAATAAAGTACTTTGGACCAATGAATTTTAAAAACAAGAAAAATATAAACTGCATTAATAGAGGGTAGGCCTATGTGTGAAAGGCATAATATATCTTTAAGTGTTTCAAGAATAGAATGATTTCTAGCATAGTCTAAACATGTGCAGATATGAGATGCAAATCTATGATATATAGATGTTATTTGGCCCATTGGTTGAGATCCATCTTCCTGTCTGTTTCCTATTTTGCTAGAATCACATGTAGTACAACATGGAAAATTCATTCTAATGACATGCTAATTGTAAGAAGCCAAAACAGAAATATGGTAAAAAAGATAGTAAGAAGAAAGAGGTCATGTTTTAATGTTTTCCAAAATGAATTTTACTCACAATTCTGAAAGGTGCAACTCAGCTTTATTGTAGAATTGCTATGTACAATAAAACATTAATTTTTGCCTAGTAATATAAAGAAATCTATTGCCATATTTTGGGGGTTCTGCTACTGTTTTAAAATTAGAGACAAATAACCTGTTTTCATAATAATTAATAAGTCTTACAAATCACTGAAATGAAAGCATGAAACTCCCATATATTTTAGAATCAAATGTTAGAAATATTTTTAAAAGGGAAAAAATGAAAATTGTATAGCCATACACAATTGTAGACATAGAAGAATTTGGTATTTGAGATTTCACTCAGAAAGCACATTAAACCCTTTTTCTTTCCACCTGTAGAGTATTAAGGTTGCTTTCCCCCACAAGTCCATGAGCAGCAAATAAAGCCCACCCATGCTGAGGCAGCAGCTGAAGCCCTAAACGGATTGGTCAGTAATAGTCAGCAGCCAGGCCAGCATTGTGCCAGGAAGAGCCTGCATGGTTAACAAAGCAATTAGTAGCCTTTCTCTGATGCACAGTGGCATCTTCAGGCTTTATCCAATTATTCAGAATATATTAGGAGCAAAGTGCTGGTGTCATTTTATGCAGAATAAGAACGCAAGTTAAAGGGCTGTTCCCTGGCCTTTTCCTCACATGTGGAAAGCCTGGCTGAGGCCATGGAAGTTAATTTGGTCTAGTTGCCTGTTTTCAAATGTAGCTTCAGTCTGATTACAGGCAAAAATAAAGACACTCATCTATGGGTCACATGAATTTTATACCTTTTAGGGACTCATCTTTGCCATCCCTCTGAAAGCTCACTACCTCTGAGAAGTATTAGCTACATTTTCAGAGTTATATACAGAGTAACTAAGAGGTCAGATGCAAGGGAAAAGAAAAAACAAAAACCCACATTCAATTTAAGAAGAAATGATGCCTAAGTGTGGGCAGTCATATTTTCAAGTGGGAGAATTAGAAAGGGGAACTATAACTTTCAAGTCTTACCCAAACAGAAGACTCTGCTGACATCAATAGAACTCTTACTCATTTTAGTAGCAATGCAGTTGAGCGCATATATTAACACTAAAAGGGTTATATTGTTTTATTTGATTTTAAGGGAGAAGGGGACGGCAGTGCTTTGTGCCCATTAACAGTGTGATATCAAAATGGAAATGTATGTCTTTCAGGATGAAATCTAATAAATAATTGAGAACTACTGTGATGCCTGACACTTTACTACCGAATACTCACATCTAACAGTTCTTTTTAGATTGTCTGTAGAAGCAAGATAAATGTGTACCTCCCCCCCACAAAAAAAGACCAAAGTTCACCAAGATTTGAAATGCAAATCCATCTTCTCTTTGCTAATTAATGGGAGAGACCAAGATATTTCTTACCTGCACATGATCTCATGTGTGAGCAAGACTCGACACATTTCTGGGTTCTTGTCTTGGCCTTCATACACTATGGCCTAAAAGCAAAAGCACAATTTTAGCTAAGAATGGAAACAAGTACCAGGAAAAAAAAGAAAGATCACAATTGAGTTCTTAACCACTTCACCACTACTGAAGGTCAAATTAGCTTTGAGGAGCCAAAGACATCACTGAGCTGATTGTTTGAAGGTATGTCATTCGGGATTAACCCGAAAGGCATGGAACAAGGTATGTTCCTCTCTGCCCCGTCAACCAGCTTGCCATGATGCACATCTTTGGATCAGAGTGTGAGATGGGCAAGACAGCCACAATTCTCCTTTCAATACAGAATACAAATAAATCTCATCCATAACGAGGGAAAACCCAGAAGGCTTAGCAGACTAAGATGCTATTTACCGAAAATACAGAAAAGCATTTGGATTTGATTTTTAAATGGTATGTATTTGCCTCCTCACTTTACTACTTCCAGGCTCAACATTTAGTCTTCTAGGGGTGAGCAGTAGAAAACAAGTGTAGGTGAACTAAGGAGTCCATTCACTAACTGTGTCATGTTTGCAATGATTCATCAATCAGGAAAAATCCCTCTTCCTGTCAACAGGCTGAGAACATGTGCTCTCACAGGGTGTACACCCACCCAAACAGGAATACTCACTGTCATATGCTGTGTGTGGGGGTTTAAGCCACAGAGTTATCTCCCTAAACTAAGAAGAGTTACATCTGACTCTCAAAATCTGGAGTCCCAAAACCCTTCACCAGCCCAAATAGTTTTTTCTATTTTTTTGTAAATGTGTTTGTAAAACAAACATTTTACTCAAGGACACCAAGAAGGTTCCCTGGGACCTCAGCCTTCATGGATCTACATGTTAATATCTGGGCCAAAGCAATACACTCAGCTATTAGCAGAGCAGGGCTCTGCACTGGGCTACATTTAGCTAATTTAACACTGTATCACTGCATAATACTAATATCACACGGTTTCAAATTGTTAATAAAATTACTTTCACACATTCCTATAACCCTCAATTTCTTGATGGCGAAACTACTTAAATTAGCCAGAGACTATCTTTATATAGTACATAGAGATGCTACAAGACTAACTTGTAGTTGGCTCTAATGTGCTTTGTTTTTGAACCTGGGACTTTCAGAACCTGTAAATCATGAGTATAACTTAAGACCCAGTGTGTACAGATCCTCAGAGAATACTGTGGTTATGGTATCTGATCCCCTTACAAAATAAACATTGCAATAAAATAAAAAATGAGAAAAGGTACTTGCATGAGGAGAAAATACTTCTCCACCATTGGCCCATCAAAACCACTTTTTATGGCTAACCTATTATACCTTATATTTTACAAATGGTTTTACTTTGACATACTTGTAGACTTACAAAAAAACTTTCAAGAATATGTAAAGAATTCCAAGATACTCTTCATCCAGATTTTACCAGATTACCAAAATGTTTATATTTTATTACATTTGCTTTATTCTTTTCTCTTTATTTTTTTTGAATCATTTATTAAGTAAATTGCAGACATGCCCTAAATACTTCAGCCTGTATGTCCTGAAAACAAGGAATTCTCTTACATAACCACAGTATAGTTATCTAAATCAGAAAATTAACATTGATATAATAATCGAATCTACAGACCCTACTGATATTCATCAGTTACCCAATAATGTCCTTTACAGCAAAAGAAAATCCAGTGCTGTATTTGGTTGTCACGTCTCCTTTAATATGGAACATTTCTGAGTCTTTATATTTCATGACATTCATATTTTTGAAGAATACAAACTAGTTATTTTGTAGAACATCCCTCAATTTGGGTTTGCCTGTGTTTCCTCAGGCTTGGATTAAAGTTATGTACTTCAGGGCAGGGATACCACAGAGGTGATTTTGAGTTCTTCTCAGTGTATCAAATCATGTTGTTGACTAGTTCCACTATTGGCAACATAAATTCTGACCATTTGGTTAAGGTGGTGCTTGCTATCCACCAGAGATCATCAGCCAGGTTTCCCCAGGGTAAAGTTATTACTCTACCCTATGCGATTCATAACTATCTTCTGCAGAGGTAATCTAGATTGTGTTAATATCTTATTATGTGTCAAATTTTCATCCGCTAGTTTCAGCATGCATTGATGATTCTTTCCTGTATTCTTAAAAGACCTTGTCAAAATCCTAAGCATTTGCATTACTCAAGAAAATGCATTAACTAAAAATGTTTTGAAAACCAAAATTATATCTGCCTCCTTTATTTCCTGCAATCACTGTTGAAAACATGTTTAAAAAACATAGTAAATTACTCATTAGATCTCATACATGATGCTAAAAAAACTCTAATGAAGCATTTCTTCTAAATCCTATTAGCACTACATGGTTTGTGTGTTCTCTAAATACTTGTGATAATCTCTGTTTCAGCTTTAAGATTTGTCATGTTTTGGTTCTACCACTCTTTAAAAAATAATATATTTGTCACGCTAAGCTAAAAGAAGTAACCTGGTAAATAAATTCACAGACATTGATGGGGCTTTCCCTACTATATATATACCATATATATATTTTGTATACTATATATATATACACATATATATACATATATACATATAAACAAAAGCTTGGTTTTTGGAGGCAGGGGGAATTATCAGTTACATCAGATCTTCTCATTTCAATTCTTTCTAGATGATACAAATATTAGTTTTACTAAGACTGCTGGTCCTTGGCCGGGCGCGGTGGCTCAAGCCTGTAATCCCAGCACTTTGGGAGGCCGAGACGGGCGGATCACGAGGTCAGGAGATCGAGACCATCCTGGCTGACCCGGTGAAACCTCGTCTCTACTGAAAAAAAATATATAAAAACTAGCCGGGCGAGGTGGCGGGCGCCTGTAGTCCCAGCTACTCGGGAGGCTGAGGCAGGAGAATGGCGTAAATCCGGGAGGCGGAGCTTGCAGTGAGCTGAGATCTGGCCACTGCACTCCAGCCCGGGCGACAGAGCGAGACTCCGCCTCAAAAAAAAAAAAAAAAAAAGAGACTGCTGGTCCATTGAAATTAGTGGGCCCATGATGATATGCAATGGATGCAATGCTAATACACTAATGGCTTCCCCAAACAGCAGATGACACAGACTACCAGAAATCCTGTGTCACTTCTTTGGTGACTGAATATCACTTGTTTAAGGTCCTGTGCCTCCATGATACATCTCTTCACCAAATACCACACTGCCACTACGCTTCCAGCAGCAGAGTCAAAACAGAATCTTTCTCCAAATCAAGCACAGAAAAATGAAACCGTCAGTCTGGATTTGCTCAGAAATAGTTAGGAACTCTAGGGAGGAGCGAAAGCGTGAAGTTTCTTCTCTCCCTCTCCTTGGGGCCTCTATAGAACAATATTTTTCAGCACATAAAGGCAGAGAAAGCAGTGCTGCTTCTGTGACTTCTGAAATAAAAGCAAGTGAAACTCCACCATGGAGTAGGACTAAAATCCTGTAACTAAAGTAAACTAGAAACTCAGTGTAATGAGGTTAGCTCTAGAGCGGAATTCAGTCAAAGACAGATCCACCTCTAACCTCACCAAAGCAGTTTTTGTTACTGAAAAGTATTGTTAAACACACGTACACACATGTACACATATCATACAGAAGGTATGGGCACAGAAATCCACATCCTGATTGGATCCAGTATAGGAATATATAATAAATTCATTTTGATGAATGTCTCTGATGCAGAGTGGCAACAATAAGAATTTTCAAAATGCCATGAAGTTCTCCCTGCAGCTTACACACCCAACTAATAGCCCTGCATCAATTTTACCATCCACATTTAGCATACACATCAACGCTGGTCCACAGTTCAGCAAACCTAGACTTTAAGCCCCAAAGGACAGGGATCCTGCTAACACCAACTTTGGGAGAAGTTTCTATGTTTCTTCCTAATTTAAATATGTGCCTCTGTGGTGTATGAGTAAAGCTGGTTGGGGTTGGATCAGCTGGAAGATCACAGAAGCATATAAACAGCATTGGCTGTTTTAAGTGAAACTATTTTAATAGACAGCTGGTTTAGGGCCCAGACAATGGAACACCAAGAAGAAGCCTTATTTTCATCCTCCATAGTAAATCATGAGTCTGCTCACTGTGAGGAAGGTTGTCTGTTGTGAGAGGGACAAAGACAACACTGGTTTAAATAAATCAATGTGTTTATCAGAAGTGAAGATGGGATACCTGCTAATAGATGGGTGGGAGGGGGAGAAAAATCATATAAAATACATTATTTAAGTAAATCAGTTGATAGTGAATCAACTTGAGGTTTGCAACCTAAGAAACAAAAATGCAATATCAAGTAGAAAACAATGTTTAAATTAATCCTGCCAATGGCAAATAAATCCCTTAAGGTGACAGGAATGCTTGCATAAGAAGGAGAGTTAAATAGTAAACAACATTAACCTCATCTCAACTTTAAAAACCTGGTGAAATTGACCAACCAGCTGTCAAAAGTGGATATATTTGGAACAGATTTATTTTTGTGATATACTAGCCTTCCTTTTCTACTGCCATACTCTAATAAGTAGAAATAAAATATCTCATATTATTTTTTAATACTCTCTTCACTTCGGATTAAGGGGCTTTTACAGGATATTTAAAATAATTAACTAAAAGAAGAAGAAAACATAGAAACTGTTAAACTTTCACATTCTTATGCAAAAACAGCTCTGGAAATTTTACTGTTATGAATAAAATATCATCAATTCCAAACGCTCAATTATAAAGTAACCTGTAACATCTTTGAAAACCAACCAATCAATCAATATACAAAACCTGCCTCAGTTGCCACTGTTTTGGAAGGCATACTGTGAAGCATAGTTCATTTTAGCTTTTCTTAAATACCTCTAGGTCTTAAAAGTTAATTGAAACTTACTATGGGTAAAGACCACAGAGTAAAACGAAAAAATACACCGTGAATGTACATCGGGATCACACTTCAATAGGATGCCAAAGAAAATACAGAGAATTGAACATGGTTTTTCTGTGTTTACTTTTCTAATAGTTTTAACTCTTTGTGTTCCATGCCAAAATAAAGGCAGTGAAGAGAATACTTTTGACGTTGGTTCAGCAAAATCCAAAGGATTTTTAGAAATAAAATATTTTCATTAGGAGCCTTTCTTGATTTATAACCAAATGAAAGGAAACTTATCATCATTAGTTGAAGAAGAAGAGGAAAAAGAAAAAAAGAAAAGAGGAAAGAAGGAAAGAAAGGAAAAAGGAAGGAAGGAAAGAAAGGAAAAAGGAAGGAAGGAAAGAAAGGAAAAGAAATTAAGAAAAAGAGAGGAAGGAAGGTAGAAAGGGTTGGAGGGAGGGGAAAGAAAGGTTATCAGTAACTAACAAAGACTCCTAATTTTGTATTTAAATCAAAATGATACCCTGAAAATATGTTACTCCTTTTTCTCCTTACAAAATAAAAGGACAAACCTACTTTATCACCTAAGAGAGTAAGTTCATGAATATACAAAGTAACTGCTTTAACCACAAGTGAAATGTCTTCTGAATGCAAACTGTCAACAAGCCTTTGGCAGCAAATTACCAAGAATTGAGCTAATCAAAAAATGATATGCAACCTACAATATCAACACACTGTAATAATAATCATTACATTCAACCACCAAGTTCTACTGCTTGTCATTAAAAAATAAAAATAAAAAATTTAGAAAAAGGGTGCTAGCTAATCTGGTCCTAGAAATTTCCAGTAGGTGAAGGCACACCAGTTAAAAATTAAACCATGCCAAAGGAAGCACCACAAATCTGACATTTCATAAACAACGTGTCAAACAGCAATCCACCATTAGTAGTGGAATAAAATAAAAAAATAATTTTGCTTCAATTAGCAGCTTGGCTACTGGTGAACAAATTACAAAGATGTAATTTCAGCTCAACAGCTAAGCAGGCCCGTTTTCAGAAGTGAATTAGGAAAGTTGCGAAGGAATGATATCATATTCAGTATGCTGTTCAGTTACATCACAGCCCTGAATAAAAAGAGAACGTGTACCAAAAGCAGTTAGCTTTAGAATGCATCTTTTATATCTCAAAGAGCTAAAACCCCTTATATTATTCAAACACCATAAAAAACTAAATCACTCTAACAATCCCATATTGTATTTCTTTTTCTAGCACAAATAAAAGATATTTCACTCCTATGGAAACTACATTTACACCTATATTAGTAAATACAATTGGCTTTGTCAACCCAATGGGGCAATAACGATAATAATAATAATAAAGGCATCTAATTTATTAAGCACTTAATTTGTACTAGTTGCTGTTCTAAGTCGTTAACATGTATGAAGTTATTTAATTCTCACAACAGAGCTTCAAGGTAGGTGCTAACATCATTTCCATTAGCCTGATTCCAAACATTGATGTGTTTTAATTGTCCACTAAGACCAGATCATTCTTGCTCAACAACTATGTAGACAATTCACCAATGTCCAAACACTCCTTCATTGCTCTCAGCAATATAAGACAGAGAGAACAGACTATCTGTACAGTCATACGAGTTCAATAAATGCATCTCTACTAATATGTTCATTTTTAATGCTGTTCAAACATTCACATGGAAACAGCTCTAGCGTAAATATCCCCGAACAAATGGCTGTATATTATCCAGGAGGGAGCAGTTGGCCCGCCAGACTGGGGAAGTACTAGGCCATCTGGCTCCGGCAATCTCTCCAAAACCATCAGCTTTGTTTTCACCCCCAGACTCCAAACAACACATTTTCCACTGTGATGAGTTTACATTTTCCCAAACACAGGTCCTGATCATGCATAAAAATTCCAAACTTCTTCATTCCTCTATGTGCAAGGAAATTTAAATCACCTGCATTTTTGACACGTTACCAAAGGAGAGAGAAAGCTGCTGAAATATGGCCTCTGACTATAAACTTGCTGTGTCCTTTTTTGTTTGTTTATTTCCCCAAATATATGGAAGAACCTCTCTGCTGGCCTAGTGAATTCCTTGGAAACTTATTGATATACTGAAAATGTGTTTATCTACCAATGAAGAACCATGAACTGAAAGGATTGTTAATCAAATCTATGTAGCCATGGCAGGATATAATGAAACAATCAATAGGAAAAAAAATACACTTGCATCAATAACTTAAAGTACTGGGAAGATCAAAACAAATATATAAAGTCTAGCTGGGAAGAGAAACCTGATAGCATTTCTGATGATTGTACCTTGGACCCCCCACTGTCCTGGGACCCTTTTCACAGTCTCCTCACTACATCACCTACTTTCAAATCCATACATACAAGGATTATGTGACTACGATCTTCTGCTTCTCAAACAAGCTTTTGTTTAGGGGAAGAGAGTGTTTTGTTTTGATAACTTAATACAATTTGGTATCTTCTTTGAATTATAAAATATCACTCTTTTAAAGCAAGATGGTAAGAGGGGAGACAAGCTAAACTCAAAAAAAAAAACAACTATTTAAAGATAAATAACTCACTATAGCAATCACAGAATATAATCGTATTTCAAATACTACATGAAAATCTGACAGGATGCCCACTAAACCTCAGACCTCCCCCACTGGATTCATTTGAGCTTCTGCAGTAGATATTGTTTCTGGATGCAATAGCCCTAAACTTCTGGGTCTTACAGCGCATTCTGCATGCTCACTAATGGAATACCAAAAACAGTAATGACATGAAAACAAACTATTTTTAGTCCAGCTAAACTTGGTTTTGAACAACCCTTCCCAAAAGCAAGCCTCTTATTTTCTAGTTGGTGGGTGAATTTTTAAAATATTATATCCTGTGTGCTTTACAATGAAGGCATAGGGATAAGGGATCTCAGATTCTTACATATTTATTTCTAATGAAGCTTCATCTTTCCTGGTAGAGTCCAAAAATTAAGAGTCATTACCCAAAATAGTCTAATGAGACACTTTGAAAAGGTGTGAAATACTGTGTCATACCAATACATCTTGGTTGATTGAGTACATTTCTTTTTTATCTCAATGCTGCTAATTCCGCCCAAGATCAAGAACAGTCTATGGAAATGTAGAATGCACAAATAGTTTTAATTTTTGCTTGCCCAAAATTCCTTTTGCGTTTTAACCCCACTTTCTAGTCAAGGATATGAAATCATTCACATAAAGCTGCATCTCTGATAGGAAAAATGTTATAATAAACAGGCAGCTAAGAAAAGACACTTGAACAGTGGCTAGGTATTCCTTCCACAATGGATATTATCAGAACTTATCACACCAGAAATGTTTCATTCTGTACTCTAAATAATTATCAAAATCCATAGTCTATGAGGAAGAATTTCACAGGAAAAAAATGTGATCATTTAATCAATCAGTTTATATCAAGACTTACATCTGATTTAAGGAGCCACTGTATATTAAACTAAAATCAAAGATTCAAGAAATTTTAAATCAGACTTGGTATTTAATTATGATAGAATAATTTCAAGCCAAATGAAGATTCACTGTTTTACTCATTAAGGCTAAATATAAATTATTTTTATGTCACACCTAGGGAAAGTTAAGCTTCTTCACGCTGATCTATCTGCTTTTTGGAGGCCATTGTATTAACCCTGTAGACAAGAAGCTAACCTACTTCCAAAACTCTTGCAGCACATAATCAAAGAACAAGCAATTGGATAATGAGTAGAAACTGCCTTTCAAAGTGAAAGCTACAGAGAGGTGGTTAAACAATTATTATGATAGCACACAGGTATGCTTTGAGATATTCCTTTTCCTGATATTTTTTAGACTTCATTATTAAACCTTTTCTCAGGCCACTCCCCACCAAAATATATCATTGCATGCATTTATAATTTTGACTTTTACTGAGATGTCATATTATGGCAAATGACTTTCTCATAAGTGCTATTATCAAAAATAAAACTAATCTTGTTCTTATTCCCCTCTCTCTCTCTTTCTCTCTTCCTCCCTCTTTCCTGATAGAATTTATGACACCAAGTGGTCAAAGAATGCCTTAAGCTGCAGTTCTTCTTAAGCTCTATGACCTTGTTAGTAAAATGATATTTGATGTATTGCTTTAAAAAAATCAAAAGATGATTCTCCCCCCATTTTTATATGAGTATAAAGTCAGTTCATCCTATAATGGGAAAATCAGTTAGTAGTGGCACTTTTTGATAGAGAGACTTAAAATTTTGAGGAGGTTTACATCAGAGAGCAATTAGTCACTTCAAACATGTCTTAATTCTGTGCTTCTTACAATTGTTCATTTCATAGTGCTATGTATAATTTAGTATTTCATTGGTCAATGTTGCACAAGCAGACAGGTCTTATGCACTGATTTGTGTAGAATCTTTTACAAAAGTAAATCCTAATAAATATATAGAGAATATGCTTAAAGTTCCTACTTTCCCCCTCTCTCTTTTTTTTTTTTTTTTTTTTTTTTTTTTTCCTGTAATGAGAATGGAGCGAAAAGATTACCAGGGTATCAAAGGCAATTTTTGGAAAACAAAACTCCACTTAAGACATTTTTATTTTGACATCGCAAAAGAAAAAAAGTTTATTAAAAATCAGGCTTTTGTGTTTCTGCCTTGGAAAGTAAAAAAAAAAAAAAAAAAAAAAAAAAAAAAAAAAAAAAAAATGCAGTGTCTAAATGAAAAGGAATTAATCCTATGTAATGATTAAATACATTAAAGAAAATAAAACCAAGACCAAAAGTTTAAATGGTGATTTACTCTGAGCAATCAACTGAGAAATAAACAGATTTTTAAGAAAGCCAAATATTTTAGGCAAATAGCATGAAACAGATTTCAATCAATATTTATTTTTATTTTAAAAAACAGATTTCACACTCTTGTTTTCTGCTTGTGTCACTGAAATATGAACGTGATCATCAAAAATAGCTATTAAATTGGTTCTTGAATATTAGATTTTTTAAATGCCCAACAGCTTATTAATGTGGCATTTCTACCACATATTTCAGCGTGGTGTATCTAAAAACAATTTTTAAATATGCATATATACCCTAATTTGAAACTTTCTTAGCCAATATCTATGAAAGAAGACCATTTCTCTTATTTTAAAGGAAACATTCTAAAATCACAATCAAGTAAATAAATTTTAGTCCTCTTGCTAAATTGCTGGTTAGTACACAATGGATAACTTTTTCTTTGTTCTGATTTCTTTCCCCCACCCAATAAAACTGTCTTCTTTTTTCTGCTACTAACTCCGCCAACTACCTAACCAACTACTTAATTCTGAAACTAAACTTTTTCTTAAAATTAAGAAGAAGGGGAAAAAGCTCCTGTGCCTCATTAAAACGTCAGGCCTCTTTTCTGACTCGGCTCATAATTGTATCTTTTAAACCATAACTCAACCTTAATGTATACTGCTTGACACCCGCGTGTTGAAGCTTAAGAAAATGCCGTCTATGTACCTTTAAGACCACAAGCTCACTCATGCTGCCTGGCTTCCTGCCAAACTTGGAGGCAAAAGCAGGAGGGTTTTTGCAAAATATCCTCTAACAATTGTCGCTCCCTCTTTCAACACTACCTTCACCATCATTCCCTTTGAAAACAAATCTGCAGAATGGTCATCTGCGCTCTCAGCCCATCTCACCATTCCTGGGGAAGCCGCCTCTGCCACCCCTCCTCCGCCCCCGCAGCCCCTCGCCCCTCTGCCTCCCGGGGAGGCCTGGCTAGCTTCGGTTTCAGAGGTTCAGCCCACTCCGCACCAGGGTCCCTGGGCACCTTTTGCACCCTTTGGGGCTCCCTGGCCGGGTCAGAGGAAGTTCAGCCCTTATTCTCGCCACTCAGCACCCTGCAGTCTTAATTCACAAGGCCCGAGTTCCCTTGGAGGGACGGCGCCGTCGAGCCCTCATCCCCACGCGGCGGTGGAAGTGCATGAATGGACACTGGAAGGCGGTGCGAGTGTGGTCTGAGCCGCCCCCGCTGGCTTTTAGAGTTAGAGTCCCAGCCCTCCTGCGGTGGAGCAACTAGCATCTTGACTGTCCTGAATTTTGTGACCTAGAGACCCCCGTGGCCCAAAATCAAGAAACTTACTTGTTTCGTCATGGAGTCAATGAGGCGCACGTAGAAATCCTGCTCCGTCCTTATCCCTAGGGTTGGAAATGGGGGAAGGGAGCAGAATTAAGTGAGAGGCAATGGAGGGTGGGTGGACAATAAGTAAACAACAAAAAAATAACAACAAAACCCCCAAACACATATCACAAAAGGGGCTCTAAGGCTGATTGGAACTTCCACTGTCCTGGAAAATACAGCCAGGATCTCCCTTCCCGAGTGTCCAGAGAGGTGCTGCTGACCTAGCCTTAGCGCTCCCGGAAGCCAGACCCCAAGGTCTGCAGCTGGGACTGGGATGGGGGTACCCCGACTTGTCTATTCTCACAAGAGTCCCTCTGCTCTCGCCTGCAGCCTTCAAGGCCATGACCCTTCCTAGCCCCTAAACTCAAGGGGCCTTGGGCCTGGAGCCTGGGCCAAGCCAAAGGAACAGGCCTCAGGATAGGGGAGGAAGAATGAAAGTGGCTCAGGGAGGGATGAGGCACTACACCTGGCCCCAGGTAAAAGCGAGACCGATAAGGCTCTTGGGCCACTCGGAGCCTCCTCAGGTGAAACCTCCAAGGCGAAATTTAGGAGAAGCTGGTTCACCTCGAATAAGGCGGGTGACTGACCTTCGCTGGAGGATTTCGTCCACCTGGAGCTCCCTGTGCCCCCTGCCCAGACCCGAAGCCCCAGGGTGAGGGCACAGACCCGCCCCGGGCCTCACCATTGCTGTAGAGAAGCTGAAGCCGGTAGTGAATTCCGTTATTGGTCTTTTCGCTGTTGGCTTCCTGGGTTGCATCAGGACGCAAAGACACAAGAGATGCAGGAGAGAGGTCTGCGTGAGCGAGTGGACCAACTTTCGAGGCAACTTTCCCCCAGCCGGGACCCCCGCTGGCCAGTCAGCCAGCCACGGTAGCAGCAGAAATTGCGGCCAATTGTGATCCCTTCTCCGCCCCCTCCCCGTTCCTGACTGCTCCCTCTCTCCCAAAATAAAATTCCGTCGGGCGCACACAGGCGATTCTCTTCCCAGGGCCTAGGGGCTCGTGCCCCGGCCACCAGAGGCAGGCGGTGCGTGATCTGGTAGCGGAGGGCGGGTTCATCCCGGGTGCCCAAGGCTGTGGATTGTAGAACCAGGCTCGTCTCTCTCTAGCTCTGGGGGCTCCGTGAGAACTTTTTTGGAGCAGGAGCCAGTGGACCAAGACCCTGGGTTCGTCCGGGATGGGAAGTGGCTTGGGGGACCCCCACACAGAAGTGTGTTATGGATGCTTTGCACTCAAGGAAGGGCGCACCGCCCAAGGCTCCTGGGCCTGCTCCCAAGCCGAACCGGGGACGAGGGGCGACAGCGCTGCGCCCACTTACTTTTTCCTTCTCCACGAATCCCACAAACGCTGTCCTCTCGATCTCCACGGGCTGGCCCTGTCTGTCGTAGAGGGCCAGGACGAAGTGGAAGAAGTTGGATTTCCGCAGATTGGAAGGCGGCTGCTTCTCAAAGTGAGCCCGGGCCAGACCCACCCCGCTGCGGCCAAAGACGCAGAGTTAGATGGCTAAACCGAACGCCGACCCGCGCCCCTTGTCACCCTGTACACACACTCGAACCCTCAAACACCCACCTCCTCTTCCCCCAAAACATCCAGTGGGCACTCTTCACGCCCCTTCAGGCGACATAGACCCAGCTGACGACGGGACACACATGTCCCCTCATGTTCTGGTCCTCTCCGCTAAGGACGGGTGCGTCCTCAGAACTCGCTGAAGAAGTGTGAAAGTTTTGTTTGGATTTTGCGCGCGAGATGAAACGCTATAAGCACTTACTCCTACCTGACACGCGCTGCGTGGGGAGGAAGAAAAGTGGCGGTGGATGAAGTGAACACACCTTCGCGGAATAGAACCCACAGTTCTATTCTGGCACCCCTCGAATCTCACGTCTCAGCTAGCAGGGCAGGTGGGAATGGATGGAAAACACGCTCGGCGTCTCGCCGCAGCAGCCACCCTCCAGGAACCCCTCGCGCTCCGGCCAACTGCGAGTGCCTGGCCTTGGGAAGCCACATCCCCCCACCACCAAAAAGCATGTGGAGAAGGGTCCGAGGGCGGGGCTCAGAACTGTCGCGGGTGGTCGCTGTGAAAAAGGGAAGAGGGCTGTTTTCTTAAAGACCTGTCCTAACAAAGTTTCGCTGTACCGCAGAAATCCTCACACTCATTCCAGAAATCCTAAAGGCCGGGGCTGCTGGCTCAGTGCGCCGGCCGGCGACGGGAGGCTGGAGCGCCTGGGGCGCCAGGCGGCCACTGACAGCGGGACCTGCCCAACACAAGCGCGCACAGGCACACACATACACATACACATACACGAACACACACGAGTGCCCCGCGCACACACTTTCACTTCCAGCCCAGTTACCCAATTCACTCTCACTACCACCCACCCTCATCCTAATACTCAGTAGGGATGGGAACAGTGTTAGGGACACTTGTCCCCAGCCCAGGGAAACTGGAGATGATGTAATTAGTCATCTTCCTTCTTCCCCTTCCGCACTCTGAGTCCGATAAGGCCTGGGGCCACCAGATCTCCCACTGTCCCAAGCTCAGCTGGTGGCTTAAGGGTGGGGAAAAGGCCATTTTTCACTTGGGACCAGGAGCCTGGGAAAGGGCCTTGGGTGTGCCCAGGAAAGTTCCCTCAGGTCAACCTCCAAGGGCAATGCCTTCAGGCCACACGGTCTAGTGTCTAGGGAGCTGGGAGTGAGAGAGGGGCTGGAAGAGGCCATGGTGACAGGGGGTGGAGAAGACTTTTAGGAGATGTCAGAATTAAAGTTGGGAGTTGCTCTTCTACCGGTAGACTGAGAAAAACTGAAAGTCAGAGAGGGAGGGAAGGAGAACCAGATAACAGAAATAAGAGAAGACTCAGGGGAGAAATGGGACGAGAAAACAGGAGGGACAGAGAGGTAAGGAAAGGAGAAAGAGGAGAAAGGAGGGAAGCTGAAGAAAGAAGAGAAAGAAAAGGGAGGGAGGGAGGAAGGGAGGAAGAGAGTGAGGGAGAAATTAAAGGAAGGTGGGGGAAAGAAATGAGAGAAGGAAATGAAAGAAAGAAGAGAAGAAAGAAAAGGCAGGAAGAGGGAGAGGAAAGAAGGAAGAACGAAAGAAATGGAAGGAGAGAAGAGAAGAAAATAAAGGAGAGAAGAAAGGAAAGAGGGAAGAAAGAGAAGAGAAAGGCAGGAAGAGGAGAGGAAAAGAAAAGGAAAAGAAAAGAAGGAAAGAAAAAAGAAAAGAAAAAGAAAGAAAAGAAAAGAAAGAAAAAGAAAGAGGAAAAAAGAAAGAAAGAGGAAAAAAAGAAACAGGGAAAGGAAGAAAGAAAGAAGGGAAAGAAGAAAAGACAGCCGGCCGGAAAAGAAAGAGCAATCACATAGAAACATAAAACACAGATATCCAACATGCTGTGTTGAGAC
This sequence comes from Rhinopithecus bieti, assembly GCF_001698545.2. NCBI lineage: Eukaryota > Metazoa > Chordata > Mammalia > Primates > Cercopithecidae > Rhinopithecus > Rhinopithecus bieti. The sequence goes on along the minus strand of NW_016828394.1, from coordinate 41,540 downwards.
GCCTCTTCTGGGTTAAAACAAAATGAAAACAGTCACAGACGAGGCAGGGGAAAGTGCTGGCAAAGCGTGGGCTCCTCGCAGACAGCTCCGGGTCCTCCGGCCGCAGGCGACGAAGGCACAGCGGCTGGGGAGCGCGGAGCCCAGGCGGAGGCGGACGCACCCCACGGCCCGGCCCGGCGGCGGCAGCTGCCGCTGCC